>NW_027279632.1:645000-661806 GCF_046629955.1 Centroberyx affinis
GTAATATTCCTTCAAAATCCAATATTCCAAATGCAATATTGTGTTAGTTTTTTAGACCACTGTTTGGAAAATTCCATATCGTGACAGCCCTAGCACACAAACACATACACACTCGGTGGTGGGTGTAATGTAATGGGCTGTAATGCCGATGTCCATTATTCTGTTGAACAGACCCTGCCAACTCTATAATGCACTAGCCCATTCTCTCTCTCTCTCTCTGTCTCTCTCTCTCTGTCTCTCTGTGTCTCTCTCTTCCTCTCTCTAGGTCTCTGTCTTTGTCTGTGTTTCGCTCTCCAGTACATTTCCCATTCTGAGATATTCATATCCTCACACTTCAACACACCGGTTTCACTCAAAAACCCACACAATATCATTCTGCTGCATACAGACAGGCACCTGCAATTTTAGCAGTCTTCTATTTCCCACAGGACTTTGAAACGAAAATAAGGAGAGCCTCCCTGAATAAAAGCTGTAACGTCTCGCCATTGGCACTAACGAATCTCAATAGAAAGAGACTGCGGAGGTGCTAATATATTATAATGGTACCAAGAGACGCTCTGTTAGAAGAAAGAGTGAGATTTTCTTTTATGAGAAGCCCTAACCTTCTTTGCTTTATCACACCATTGTCCTTAGTCATTTTTCAGAATGATCTACTTTCTTTTGGTTTCTCTTTATTCCTGTATTACGTTGTTCCTTCCCCATGGGGTGAGTTTTGTGCCACCAGGCTGAATTTGAATTATGTGTTCTGAATTTGTATGTGAGAAGTGAAATTTGATGTTGTCATTTTAATCTGATTTTTTTTTTATTACTTCTATTTACTTGTTTGAAATTCAGTTTCAATTTAATTGAAAAAAACAGTTTAAAAATTACCAGTATATGCAGTGCAAGTATGCAAACCACAATTTCAAATTCAGCTCTTGAAAAGCTTTCAGATTCCGGCAACATACCAACTTACAGGTACTTAGGAAAAGTGGTAGCTCGCAGATATAATCCAAATGGCTACAGAAGCCCTGAGAGGCAAGAGGGAAAAAACACTCTTGGCAGATCCAAATATCTAAGTTTCATCTTTTATTTTAAATCATATTAAACTGTAGCAACACTGGAGGAGCCCACTAGCTGCTGAATCAAGCAGTACATCCCAGTCGGTGCAGTGATAGTCTCAGCACTTGTGCTCCTAAGTTGCTGTTGACACACACACATCATCAAAGTGCAGTCATCAAATCAATGTGCATTTGTGAAAGAACTTACAAAGGCAAGGTTAAATGAGTACAAAGTGTGGAATTCATAAACTTATTGTAACTGTTCTTCCTCAAACAAAAACGTGTTGAGGCTTGTTTTGAACACAAAGCAGTGGTGTCCTCCTGTCCCCGTGTGGCTGAGCGGTGACACAACCACTGCACCAACTGGGATATGCTGCTTGATTCAGCAGCTAGCGGGCCCTTTGAGTGTTGCTGCAGTTTAATATGCTACCTGTTAGTCTGTTAGCTTGCTTACTAAGTCCATATATTTAGATTTGCAAGGGAGAAAAAATATGAAAGACTTTAATATTTGGATCCGCCAAGAGAATTTCGGGGGGGTAAATAAAAATAATTTTGCCTCTCAGGCCTTGGCATAGACAGTTTAATATCTACAAGCTACTGCTTTTCCTAAGTACCCATGTTGCCTCATTCTGAAAGCTTGTCAAGAGTTGAATTTCAAATCCTGACTTTGAAAGGTAGAGGAGTTTGCAAATTTGTACAAATTAACAATAATTTCAAACCGGTTTTTCAATTACATTTAAGATCAATATTGAATTGAATATTGAATATATTCAATATTGAAAATATTGAATGTTAATTTCAAACAAGTAAATACAAATTCACTGATGACATACAAATTCAGAACACATAATACAAATTCAGTTGTCTGGTGGCACAAATCTCACCACACATTTCCCTTTATCCCAATCTCTCTTCACCTTCTGTTCTTCCTTGTCTTGCTTCTCATTTCTGTCTTGGGCAGCTGCCCTTTTATCTGAATGTGTGTGTGTGTGTGTGTGTGTGTGTGTGTGTGTGTGTGTGTGTGTGTGTGTGTGTGTGTGTGTGTGAGAGAGAGTTTTCTGATAGTTATCTTAGGGTTTGGTGCAACCTTCTGCTCCTGCTCACATTCTCACAGCCGCACACTAAAGCTCTCATGATTAGCTGCCTCCTGGCACACCAGGCTTCTGCCCGTTCTGGCATAGGGTTGCCATGGAGAAAATTGCCAGCATATTATTTTCAGCAGATTGAGTCCAGTGTTGTAGGGGGGGGTGTTTTTCTTTGTTGGCAAGGCCACTTGGCATGTTATACATTTGTCCTCTCCTTGCTACTAGTCATATTTAATTATGAAAATTAAAACTCTTAACAAATTGCAGGTTCTGTATTTTATGCTTTTCTTTCTGTCTACAACTACAATCCAATACTTCCCATGAATGCTGTGCCAGTTTCCGATACATGGATTTATTTGACGGCCCATGACAATGTCAGACAGGCCCCCTAGGGTTGGGTGATAGGACGAATATATCGGCGATTGGCTGAGTCCATTGCCGGTTGATTTTTTTGGGCGATTTTTGTCATTGTCACAGCCCAAGCTCAATGGACTTGACAAAAAGGGAGACCACACATGTTTCAAAGTAATACAACAAAATATTTATTGTAACCTGAATAAGTAAATTATCAAAAATGAGAATAAGGATGTAAGTCTGTAACATCAGTAGTGAATGCATTGTAGGGATGAGTGTAAAGTGAGGTGTGGGGGTGTTGTATGGTGAAGGAAAAGAACCAAAAAGGGAGCATAAGCTCAAACCATCCAGAAGGGTGGAGAGGAGAAAGAGAATGAGGGAGAGAGAGCAGCCATCTTAAATAACCTGGGATCCACCCATCCCAGGTGTCCCACATCAGCATCAGGGACACTCCCAACTCTGCCTGTCAATCACCTGTAATAGAAACACAACCAGGAAGCACGCAACAGAGTGGGAGGGCTGTCACATCATTTTATTTTGCTAATTTAATGGTCTAATTTAATGTTAAATAATTAACCTATAAAGTGCAATTCAAAGTGCGCGAATAGGAACTGGCAGTTGGAGTTGGGCCATATTTTGCACGTTCTTGTTGCACTGATTTCCGACGAGTCTTTCACAAAACAGGGCAGTGAGTGACTAAATGACAATTAAGCCGTCTTTAGTGGTTGCTGTCCGATTGATTGGTGCTGAAAAGCAACGTCAATTCATAAATCATATTTGAGAACGAGACCAAAAGCTGTATGTGCAGTTGTGCACCCTGATCATTTAATAGCATAATATGTTATCCCCACCTGTTTGTTCATTTGGAGGCTGCAAGCGGAGGCAGCCTTCATCTGACGCCATCGGACTCTTTTTCAAATAGTGTCGGACTGCTGTTCAGCCTGTCTTGCTCTGTCATGCTCAGCAGGATGATGTATTCGCAAATGCTCGTGCAAATTGGTAGTGTTAGAATCTTTTGCCGGCACTATTCGTTTGCAAAGACGGCAAATTACTTCATTTAGGTCCTTCGGCTTGCCAGTTTCGTCCGGTTGAAAAACAAAATAATCCCACATAGGGGATTTTGTATTCTTTTTGGAAACGAGCTCTTCCATGATTGTTCGCTGAAGATGCCATGTGGGGAGTGGGGGACTCCCCCGCCCCCTGTGCGCACCGCACACACACACCTGCGCGGTGGCCGGTTGGAAATTTTTAAGATATCGCCCAACCCTAAGGCCCCCCATAAGTAGATTTTCCAATCTGACACTATAACATATGAACAGCATTTTGTATGTTTTATGTACATAGTTTTTTCCCCAGCCTGTCACCATCACATATAAACTATTGGACATGTGGGGAAATGGTGGCGTGCAATCTTTCCTTTTCCCTTTATGGCTCTTTCACTGTCTGTTTTACCTTCTCTCTTCTTTCATCACCTCCTCTCTCAAAACTTCCAATATTTGCAGGTCCTTTGCAGGTCTGGTCTCCAGTTGCTCTCCCACCTCATTCTTTCTCCTCTCCTCCCTCTCCACACTTGTAGTCTTCCCCTCTCTTTCTTCAGTATCTCTAGACTCCACTTTATCTCAATGTTTACCGAGCTGAGTGAAGTGTACCTCCTCGGTCCCCAAGCTGTCTCTCATTTAAATGCACCACTTCATTATATGGAGCCTGCAGCCACAGACTTTTTAGCTGTTTCCAAAATGGCTCCTGTAAATGGCTTGGTGCCATGCCAGAGATCCCCAGAAATCATTACTAAAAATGTATTCAAAACTACATTTTGCAACTGTAGAATGTTTGACCTATAAAACCCAGACTCTAGTTACGCCTACTGCCAACAGTGTATTGATAATAAGTCTGTGGTCAGGTTTTGGACTGGAGAAGAAAGTGGAAGGCAAGGAAGACCAGACAGTATAGATCAGTGTGTGGAGGATTAAGTCTATCGCACTGCTCTGTTCCCCTGAGATATGGAATCAGCCGTGCATGTGCACTGTCTGATTTAATTCAGGTCTCTAAAAGGGAGTGCTTGTTTGACTTTTCACATTCATAATCTGCCCATTGTTGACTTAGGGTGGCCTTAAAGGACAATTCCAGATAGCATGATAGTTTTTGCTCATTTCCTGCCTTCTCCTACTGTTTTACATCACTGTAGATCTTTTATCACATAATGAGATATTTGCTTTGCTATTCTTCCTTCGTCTAAGTTGTTTTTCAAAGTAAATATTTTGAAACAAAATACTAAATTAAATATTATCCCATTAAAGAAGAGGGCACCAATTTTAGCTTTTTTTAAGCTTTATTTTCCGTTTCATTTTACGGACGATAGCTGGTGGAAGCCTCTTGCTTTGGTTTGTCAGTTGGCTTGAATGAGTTGTCCCTGACAGAGGCGGGTCCTAACATAACCACAGAGAGCGTTAGCTATTGGTTGAAAGTAGAGCTGAACAATTAATCAAAAAAAGTTGTTGCTTAAGAGAGGGGGGCGTCCAAAATGGATTTCTAAACAAGGAGTTTTAGAGCTCCAGGTAATCGTTGGTCCATGAATCAAGTACAATATTGTTGAAAACCATTCATCATACTCAAACTCTTTTTTTTAATTTTCTTTAAACAATTTTAAAATTCTAAAAAGTATATGGCAAGAAACACTTGTGATGATAAGAATCGCAGTTTAAATTGCAATTGCACTATTCTGTCAGATAATCGCAATTTTGGAGAGGGAAATGCAGAAATCAGAGAAACAGAAACCGGAGGTAAGACATCCATTCCTGTCTTGTCTCGGCTCTTGTGGTGTTCCCAAATGTGCACATTAATATGCAACAGTGAATGGAACCTCTTTCAAAATGTAAAAGTTTATAGATTGATATTAGCATTCTAAAACAACTTTGCAAAACGGCATGGTTGGGTTCTCATTCACTGTGATGGATTACCTTTACGAACTGAATTAGAGGTCTCCAGAGTTGTTTTCTGTGCTATTTGGATTTGAATGCAAGTGAATGAGCCTGAGAAGTATGGTAAACCTGATTAAAACGTATATTTAATCATGGTGCATGCATGTAAAAACTGTCACAATTAACATTAAAAATGAAAAAAAAATTCAAATCACACTGGAATTGTCCTTAATATGAATTGTCAATGGAACTTTCCTTCTGTCAGGAGTCGACTTTTGTTCACTGGGAAGAATAATTCAACCACAGCTGCAAACACAATATCAACCACATTTGATACAATGACTCCTCGAGTAGCTTGTGTTTTTCACTCCCACAGGTGTCCACTGTGACGCACAGGCCGAGTTCTCCTATTTCTAGAGTGGTACAGTACGAGCATGGCATTTGCAAATAGTTTATCATACTCTAGTGATATTAAGTCCATTCAGTGTGTGAGCAGACTACCAAAGGTGCAGTTCAGAGGTACAGTGTGTGTGCACAGGTATTTTGTAACCCCACTGTGATATATCCGTACACATCCTCAGCTCATGCATGCCTTTAGCTCATTTGTACTCAGTGCAAAGGGGCGACAGTTAGTCAGGGTGCTTGCCTGTATGTGTGGCACTCAGCTGTAGATTAAAGAATAATTTGTTTACCAGTCCACGACAGCACAAACAGTTTAGGCTACGTGATGTGCACTCAGATATGTTTTGCTACGGTTGCGCAGACTTGTGGACCCCCATCATGTCCAGACTGTCTACAAGCAGTGCTACAATGAACTACGATACACAGTGCGGCTGCGCGACATTTAGAGAAGCTTTTTAAACCTTTATTAAATGTCTGGAAAAAGCCCATCTTTTCTCTGGGGTTCCACAGTAGAGCCTGGGAGATCATCCCTGATCCTGCCCACAGGAAAAGACTCTGAATAGACCTTGGGACAGAGAATCTGAGTCTTGGGCGCTCCACATGGGAAATAACTACCTCCAAGCATTCTGCATTACAAACAGGAAGGCTGTTTACCCAAGAAATGCAAGATGTAGGTTGTTGCAGCCCAATATTTTGCCATGATTTGCTTTTTGGTTAAGTTTAAAACTATGATAATATCAGGATGACATTTTCTGCTTGTTAATGGCAACACTGTTGTGAATCAAGGGCTCACCAGCATCTAATTGGTGCGTAAAGTATAGACCTTTGAGCGTTTAACTCAAGCCGTGGTTTGTATCCACTATCACAAGACTTTGCCCCCTCTGATGTAAAAGGAAGCCGCTGAATACAACTCCTTTTGTCTCTACTACATTAAAACATGGAATGGCAAAGATGTAAATCTCACCCATCCCTTTTAACACGCCCCAAACTTCATTTAGCTGCAGAAAGTCTATGACCAAAGTAAACCCCACTGAAGCCTGGGCTTGCATGTGGGAAAGCAGTAAGCATATTGAGCGTGACTGAGGACAAGAGGCTTTTGCTTCAGGTCTCTGTCTTATCAAAAACCAAAAAGTTATTTCTTTTTTCCTCTGTGTGCCCGGGTTCTGTCATCTAGCATGAAATGCCTCATATCTCTGGACAGCTTACAATCTTTTCTTCTATTTGATGTTTTAGCATTTGATCTTTTCATTCATTTTGTATCCTGTTTGGTGTCCGATATAATGCCTTGGGTTATATTTCCATGTTATTTAGACTCCTTTTCATTTAATATAGAGCAAGTCAATGCGGAATTAATATTTAAAGACCCCATGAAATGGAAATCAGAGCTGAGTTCATGAAGTGTGGCTTTGATAAAAGGGAATTATGGACAGGAGATTTGCAGGGGTTGAAGGGTAAGGGTGTGTATTGCGTTAATGACGGCGATAGCCAAATGTGCTACAGCAGCTCTTGATTAGAGTTTTTTTCTGTAAATTGAGCAGGCGGTGATAAAAACCATAGCAGCAGTGATTAAATATTATTGTAGTCTAATTTTATGCTCGTATTTTCTATAAATTACTTGGCTGGTCATTGAAATCCCTGTGCTAATCTTTTGTAATGACAAATTGACAGAATTTGTATACACGTTGCCTTGGAAACCCACTCATACTGCAGCACCTCAAGGTTGCTGGGAAATGTCAATCAAAATGTGATGCCCTAAAGTGCTAAATGAGTCATCTAATCTTGACAATTTTAAAGAAAAGTGGGCTAAAAATATTGCAGCCCATTTTGAGCACAAATGTGTCAGCTCCTTGGGGTGTCTGGGAGATTGGTACATTGATCAACAACCAAAATTTTTTTTTTTCTTTAAATTATGAGAAGCCAAAAAAAAACTTTTTGTCTCTCCCTCCCATTCCTCCACTAACAGATCGTTGACAGTGCTGACACTATGAAATGTCCATTAACACAGTACTGGAGTATTATGTTTCTCCAGGAGCAATGGCTGACCATGTTCTCAGACCTCCCTGCCATGCTATGGAGTGTTTCAGTGGATGTCTGGGGAGGGAAAAAATAATATTTTTTATTTTCAATTCATCTGTAATCAACTGGATCTTAGTTTTATCTAACAGGGGCAAAAGTACATGGCTTCTGCATCATACACAGCAAGTCCCCAGACAGTGGGCTTTTTCCCACTTTTTCCCCCAGCCAAGAGAAAAGTCTGATAAAGTGATATGATGCCAAATATAAAAAGTTGTGCAGAACGAGGTGTACTTTCTGCCACTGTACAGGTAAAAATACGACCTTTTGAGGAAAGCGTAATGGAGAAGTAAAAGGTCTGGGAGGCTGGAGATATCAGGCTTCCCTCTGAAGCACGACATTTGGTCGATAGCAGATTGATACGATTTAGCAGAGACAAGACAGAGAGTGATGGTGAAATACCTAGGCAGCTGGCTCCCCCTGACTTGGGCTGCGATGGTGATCAGGTACTTCCTGGAGTTTATGGAAAGTTAAGTTGGTGGATTAGTTATTGATGGATCGACCATCTACAACTATAAAAGTGCAGTGACTGGCTTCACTTGCCTCTCAAATACACCCACACAAATACATACTGTACATTACTCAAATACACCTTACAAGTCTTTGGCATCAGGTACCATTTACGGCTTGAACAGACCAAATGCAAATTAGAGATGGTGTTCCAATGGATAGACCTGAATCTTATGTAATTGATTTTTATACAGTACATATATGTTTATATATGGAATCTCATAGAGATACAGTTATGAAAAAATTTGAATATTTTTCTTATTAGTGGTTAATGATCCATGTGGGACCATTACTGTGTGTGTGTGTGTGTGTGTCTGTGTGTGTGTGTGTGGGTGGGTGGGTGGGTGGATTGGAGGATGGGTGAATGGGTGCGTGGGTAGTAGTAAGTGCTGCAGCTCATCCAGGGCATCCAGAGATGGGAGTTGTGTAGTAGTTGTAATACGGCCAGATCATTCACCGCCTGCATAATAAAGACTACCTGCCTGCCTTGTGGGATAGAATGTTGTTCACAGTACAGGATGCACAGAGAATATTCTCACAATGTTCTCTGCATCTCTCCTTTATGGAGTCCTTTGTGAACCAAGACTGAGTGCAGTAGTGCTCGAGCAGTCCTCCAAAACATGTACAATGGAGTATTTCTTCAGAATTTCTTTTCTAAAATAAGCCTGATGTGAAAGAATGGAACGATTGATCCAGAACATTTTCGCTCAAATGGCACTTACAACCTTGTGGTTCTTAGCCCTTGATAAAGAGTTGGCTAAAGGAGTAAAATAAAATATGAAATAATAGTAAATAAAGTAGTAAATAGCCATGTCCTATCTAGGCATGGCCTCAGCAGCCTCTATAGGCCTGGTTTACAGAATGCAGAACCTTCTCTCTGTATTCACATGAAGTCCTCAGCCCATGCAGCTCATCCCCTGTGACTCAAAAGCTACTTTCTCCTCTGCACAGAAGATGAGACAAGCCTGCCTGTGTGCCAGCTGAAATATACCTTTGTTTTGCACAGGAAGACGGTGCTTTCATCCTCGCTGATAAAAGGAAGACAACATTTACACATATTTTGATTAATGTCTTTTAACTGCAAATCCCACGGACTATACTACTGGGTCATGCTGTGGAAGAATGCACTGAGAACGCTTAAATGCTTCCTCATTAAGAGCTGGGATTGAATAGAGAGCACTATAGATATAAGTATTCTTCATTATGGGAAAAATGACTCTGCATTATTTATGTCTACTTTGCGTGTACAGTGGTAGCCATTGTAGAGCTCACCCATCATGCATCTGTCCTCCATCTGTGCTGCATTAGTACTGCAGTGGCAGCTTGCAGCCTTTTCTCTCTCAGATGTTGTGCAGTAAAAGTGAATGGAAATGTTTTAACACAGAACTGTGTTGTAATTTTCAAAAAAAAAATCCTTTTTAGTGATGGAGTAACAAAGCACTGTAGGGCAGCAGCAAGCAAGCAGTGAAAAGTGGGGGTTTTATTAGGCGTATTGGTATTGCCTGATACACAAGCTTCCTGCTTGACTTGGCAAATTACTGAGGAAAATTGGCTCGGTGTGGTATCTTTTTTTTCCCTTGGGATGTTGCCTGCCTATTGGTTTCTCATCTCTCAGTCAATGCTCCCTGCCAATAAGATCTAAGATTTTTGCTTGTCCTCTAAATGGAAGACCTATACAAGCTTATTTACAGGGTTTAACTTCCACGCTTTACTGCTGCTTTTACTGGATTCTGTGGCAAAAGGAAGGGCTCACCAACAACTGCAGCTATATTGACTTCCTTTTATAATGGTTTGTTCTGTGTTGGTATGGTGTCACTTACAGCAGCTGCCATTACCCCTTTAAGCTGTTTAGCCATGTCACCTACTGTCACTAACTGTAGATTTTTTTACTAGTCATAGCCAGGATTTTTTATTTTCAACACTGTTGAAATAATGTTGAAATAAACAGTGAACATACTGTAAGGTGCAACAGAGACATTGATGTTTATAGAGCAAACCCTCAGAAGGACGGCTAAGGGATTTGGTTTCACAACAAATATGATTAAGGAAATTTCAGTTTCAGTAAATTGTCTCCATCCAACTCTCGGGAAAATCTACTGCTCTGCCATGGCTGTATGAGGAAAAAATGAAAGAGAAAAACAAGTCGGGCAAAAGAAAGTAAAAAAACATAAAACCCCACAGTGTTTCCAGGATGTTAGTCCGATGTTTTGTTTTGCATTTTCAGTGCAGGCTTCCCAGAATGCTCTCGACCTAATCGGGATGCAAAAGCCCTTAAGGTATATGCTAGTCATATGATGTAGCTTAGCAGAATGCTTCGGCCATTTATCATTGTTATGAGGGCTATCATGGGACCTTGCATGAGACTCCTTTATAATAAGCGCTCTGTTCTCTCATATTTTCACTGCTGCCGCACAGATACATACACCACACACAGCAAATATTATGAGTAGTAGTTTTGGTTTTAAGCCTATTGTTTCTGCCACATTGGTTTCATACACCCTCCTGTGACATACTCTATCTTCAAACTCTTAAATCTAGAAGGGATAGTAGCTGAACTCTGTTCTCCCAGACTCATGATATAAATCATTTCCTAAATCATATTCCAATTAATTCTATTTTCTCTCCTCCTTTATGGAGTGCCCAGCAATACTTGCGAAATGGTTACGGATATCTAGTCTGTAAATCTTTGGCTTTAGTGATCACACAGTGTTGTGTTGAGATGAAATGGTTGTAAATGTCATGCCCTTTGCAGCCAAGGGATGGCTTGCCTTGAATAGCACTATAACAAAGCGTACCTGACATGGATGAATGCCATGCTAGATGCTCCCTCTTTTTAGTTCGATGTTGGTGATGAATCATCATGGTTCTGTATTTGTCTTGTCTGCACAGTCTTCAGTGGAAATATTCACTATGCGTGTGTGCACTGACATGGGCAGCATGTTCACTTCGCTTTGCATTGCTCCACCACTCCATCAGTGGTGGGCACAGAGCCATCTCCCTTACAAAGGTTATTTCAGGCAGTCATGGTGCGATGCTGAGCAAATCACAGTTCACATTCTCATCACATAGAGACCCCAATCGTCCAACTCCGGAGACACCAGGCTCTGATGTCCTTAACTTGCTGTGCTTTTGAGGTTCTAGGAAGGGGTGCAATGTTCCACGCATTTGAAAGAGGCCTGGTTCAAAGAAGCACATAGGCTCCCCCTCCACTCTTGTAGTCGGCCTGGCACTCTAGTTCCATGGCCTCCACTCACTGTGTGCTGGCGCCTCTAGGGAAAGGAACAGAGGGAGCCTCAGACTCGAGTCTTGAGAGGCTTGACAGCTGGATGGCTTGTTCTTGATCTATGAGACCACTGTGGAGGATCTACAGCTACTCTCAGGGGTCTGAACACTTCTGTTTTTGCGTGTCTTTGTCTGTGTATGTGTGTCTATTTGTGTGTGCGTAGACTCTTGTGTTGGTGTTCATATGTTTGTGAACATAATAATAATAATAATAATGATAATAAACTGTATTTATATATCACCCTTCGTACGTAAAATGCAGCTCAAAGTGCTTTATAATGAATAGAGGAAAAGACAAATTAAGGTAAAATACAGAGTGAGAGAAAAACAGATCAATTTAAAACATTAGACAGTTTAGAAATCAAATAAGAGTTAAAACAGTGAGACAGAAACAGAAAATTAGCAGATTACAAAATGAAAAGCAGTAAAAAAAAAAAAAAAAACTTTATGCACCAAGCTAAAAAAAAAAGCAATACTGGACAAATAGCCTATGTTTTTAGATACTTTTTAAAGGTGCTGACTGAGTGTATCAATGGCTCTCAGGTTCAGTGGGAGAGAGTTCCACGGTTTGGGGCCATAGTGGCTAAAACATGTGCGTTAAATCTGTGCTAGCGCATGCACAGGTACCGAGAAGGAGAGGACAGAGCTGTCATATGATATTAGTACCCCACAGCAACGGTTTAAAAGGGTCTTGTGAGCTCTTAACCCTGAAACCAACCTCGCATCCCTGCAGGTGCGGTCTGCTCAGCTGAACAGGAGACATCCGCTCGACCTCTTATGTTCTACACCGGCTGCTGCGCTAAGAGGCAGGGGTTAGGGTTATGCCTGTGCAGAAAGAGAGTTAACTGTGCTCATTCGTAGTGCGTTCACATACAGCCTAATTCTGTCAGGTCCGCTATCCAATTTGTGTTAGGCAGACGGAGTAAGGAGAAGACATGTATGATTTTCATAAGCACCCTAAACATGAGGAGAAGGATCACAAGGTAAGCACTGAAACTGTCGGTATTGATACATGGAAGTGGAGAAAGAGTTGCAGGAGGGTGAGGGGAGTAGAGGAATTAAACCGACGAGTGGTGAATGGAAATGGAAATGGATTTCATTTAGTTTAGTTCCCGGAAGACCAGGGTGACGTAGCTTAACAGGCTTTTCTGGCACTAGGGACCTTAGGATAGGTGATGTGGAAAAGAGAGCACTGGGCTGAGTTACACTCTCCAAATGAATAATTCATGGGTCTCGCAGCATCCCAGCGCTCTTAAACAGGCCACCGTCTGGGGAACGCGCTGGAGGGGACAGCTGGAGGGTGGAGTTGTCTTTTTTACTGACCCCACCACACACAGAGAGTGGGAGACAGAGATATGAAGGTGCGATGTGTGTTGGCGTGTGTGTGCACGTGCATGCATGCAAGCGTGTGTGTGTGTGTGTGTGCTTGTATGTTTGTGTGTCGCTCTGTGATGTGAAATTGAGAGTGTGAGGTGATTTTTCTCTCTAGGGTTTTGTTTTTCATGCAGTAGAGCTACATCTCCTTCCTGTATGTCTGAAGGTGCTGACAGCTTCCATTTTCCCCTAACCAAGCCGAGCCGCCTGTGTTATTGTAGTGAAGGGCACATATTAGGCAGAGGACATTTTCCACATTTCCTTTCAGTAGTCCATCAATGTTGCTCCACACCCACAGTGCCTCTCTCTGGTCCTGCCTCCCCACTTGCATCCATAGATAGATTGACTGATCTGAGTCTATGAAAAATCGATAGGATAAGCTCTCTGAGTTCTCTTCACATTGATTTTTCATGGAGTAGTTACTGTACTAACAAGGACTCAGCTTTTCATTCCTTGGGAGAATATGATCTTTCGTGAGTTTGTCGACAACAGGTTGAAACCAAGTCATGTAAGAGCATCGGGGCGTTATTAACATAAATGAGAGGCGGAGGAAGGAGAGAGCAAGAGAGATTGTTTTTTTCCGTGACAGGGTCAAATACAGCTTGTGCATGCTGTTCACTTCAAATCAAAATTGCTTTTAAATTTTTATGACATTGCAATCAAGGCGACATGGTGCCTCCAGGCATAAACTAAAGGCCAACAGCACTATGGTGGTACTTGTACAGCACAACACCTTGGAATATTGAACAGCCTAGAACACTCAATATTTCACCACATTTTCAGTTGGCAGATATAATTTTTTTAATTCGCTCTCCCAACAAAATTTTTGTCTATTCATTTTCATAATGCCATGCTTCATTTCCTGAGCTCTTTGTCGGATGCACTCACCATGGTGACACATTCATTTCCATAGCTATTTTAGATCCAATGGCACTGATCAGTGTGTTTTCATTCTCATTCATTGGCATATCTGTTTAAAATGTCTCTTTATACTACCCTCTCCCATCGGCTTGAGAATTAGCCCTGTTTGATCTCAATCCTTTGGTTTCCACTGAAGTTGTTTTCATACAGTATATCATCAGGTCTTCTCCGATTTTTCCTCATGGCATGTTTTTGTTGCCTTGAGGATGAAATCAACAGAGGAAGAGACCCCCTGTGGCCATAACTGCAGTAGAGATTCTGTTTACCACTGTGGGTGTGTGTGTGCATGCTACACTCTCTCTCTCTCCCTCTTTCTTCCCCCTCTGTCTCTCTCTCTCTGTCTCTCTATCTTTGTCTCTCTCTCTCTCTCCTGCTCACTGAAAGGTAACAGGAGGAATTACACAGAGATGTGCCTATGTCCACCCTTCCCCCCACTCCTTGACACACCATTACTCTGTAACATCACAGCAGAGCAATAGTATGTTTACTAATATTCCAGATACAAGGAGTAACCCAAGCCCACTGGAGCATTGCAGGAAGCGATTGGACCCAACTCCCTTGACTCTTGAATATTCAATGCTTCAGTGATGCAGAGTAAAAATTGGGTGTTTACTAATTTGGGTACCATATTTCTCCACCCAAGCCAGGGATTTGAGATTTAAGAATCAGCCCAGTGGGAGAAATCCCAAATTAAAAAGGCAAGGAGTGGTCTAAAATATTTAATATTTCTCTCTCTTGCGCTCTCTCTCTTACACTCATGCTCTTTTTATTTGTCTCACTCTCTTTTTCTCAAGGCCATAGCTCAAATTCTTTGTGGTGTGGTGTGTGTGTGTGTGTGTGTGCGTCTGCGTGTGTCTGCATTCATATGAACACCAGTGTGTTTGTGAGTTTGAGACAGAGTGGAGGTAGCAGTGTCACTCTCAGCAAGGTTTGGCTGACTGATGATGTAGCTTTGCTCTGCGTGCGTGCATGCCTGTGTGCGTGCGTGTGTGTGCATGTGTACACACAGTCGTGTGTGTGTGTGTTGGTTTTTAGATAAGCACCCTCTCCCTGCTCTGTCCCTTATCTGCTCTCTGAAAAATCACACCATCACAGATAAGCTACATCAGGAATGCTGCTTTTCTCTACATTTGTCTGTGTTTTTTTGTGTCTGCAGGAAATGCATAGGATTCATATGCATGTGACATTAGATTTTATGGCTTAATCTAACTCTAAACCCATAGCGTAGTCAAGAGAGATATGGTGGAGATTCACTACAGTTTATCCAGGCATAGAATTGCAGAGGGTGATAGGGCACATGCAGCACGGTTGATCAGGATTACGTAGTAGCAGGCATTGACAGTGATGAAACTATATACATTTAGTTTTAGGGCAATATTAGTCAAAGGTCAGGCATCAGTCATAGGGGCTTTATATTTCTGCTTTTCTAGTCTCCTCTGACATGTTTTTTCTAGTTTCCTTCATAGCTTTTCCACCCTCCCCACTCGTCTGCCTCCTTTCTTTCTTTCTCCTGCCTCACTCTCTTCCTCCCTCCTTTCTCCTCTTTTATACTCCGCTCTGTCCTCCCCCAGCATCATAATAGGGCCAGCTAGACACACCATTCATGATTTAGAATCTTTTCACTTTCCCAAGGTCTGTGGGCTTTTTCCACAACTGCTTGTATAACCCCTTTTTGTTTATTCAGCGGCTAGAATCATTTTTCCACACCTTTCACGCTGCCTCTGCCTTGTTTCTCTGCCACCAGTAGAAGGACGATCTTCATAGGCATTTTGTTAAATCTTTCCTGTTCAGCCACATAATTAGCCAAAAGCATTTTTTTTGTGGCGCAGCCTTCCTCAAGACAACAAGTCCCTTGAGCTGATGAATGCAGTGGAGGCGGGCAACATGCAGAATTAGAGCTAAGATGCAAACAAATAATTACCCTTCATTTGAAAACACTCAATTAGCCTCTATTTCAGAGGAAAATAATGAGCTTCTCCTCCTAAGCGGAACCCCAGAGTTTCAACTGTAATTAGTCCAAAAGACAGCGGGCCAGTGGCGCTGTGGACACCAAAGACATGGCTGTTTGATTAGCCTAACAGCAACTATCTCCCCACAGCAGTGTATGTTGTGTTGTGGGCCTATGTATGTAAATAGTAAACAACAAAGAAAAATGAGAATTTCTGTAGTGGTTTTGCAGTGGTGTGTGTTTTTGTGTGAATAAGCAACATAAATAAAAGGCAAAGAAAGGAGGAAGGAGTGGTGGGCTGTGCGGCAATCAGTGAGCTGTGTTGTGGTGCTGACATTTCCATCTGATGAGCAACAGAAGCTGCCTGTGAGTGCTTCACTACCAACAGAAGAGCAGAAGAACTGTGTGTGTGTGTGTGTGTGTGTGTGTGTGTGTGTGTGTGTGTGTGTGTGTGTGTGTGTGTGTGTGTGTGTGTGTGTGTGTGTGTGTGTGTGTGTGTGTGTGTGTGTGTGTGTGTGTGTGTGTGTGTGTGTGTGTGTGTGTGTGTGTGTGTGTGTGTGTGTTGTGTGTGTGTGTGTGTGTGTGTGTGTGTGTGTGTGTGTGTGTGTGTGTGTGTGTGTGTGTGTGTGTGTGTGTGTGTGTGTGTGTGTGTGTGTGTGTGTGTGTGTGTGTGTGTGCGTGTGTGCGTGTGTGTGTTAATGTCAGTGTGTGTTTGAAATCCTGTAAGCCTTAATTTGTTTGGGGATATTTTCTTCATGCATGCATGGTTTTATGTTTGTGTGTGTGTGTGTGTGTGTGTGTGTGTGTGTGTGTGCATCACCAGCAGCTTAGCTCTCGCTGAAGCGGAGGTGTTGATAATGATGAGCCAAGCTTCAGGATAAATCACGCTGATATCTCCC
>NW_027279634.1:0-45000 GCF_046629955.1 Centroberyx affinis
TTGAGTAATTTTCAGTAACACTGTGTTTTTTTGTTGTTGTTTTTTTTTCTTTTTTCTCAAGTGCTGTTAGTTCCCATCTTCATGATATGTGTGTATGTGTGCGTGTGTGTGTGAGAGAGAGGAGAACACAAAGTCTCTCTAAAGCCGGCTTAACAACGCAGGTCTGACTTGTACCTGTGCTGCATTGACCCCTTAAGTACCAGTTCTACTGTAATACAGTGGCAATTACTGTGTTGTATCAGCAGCAGGCCAGCTAGTTCAAAGAACAGTTTAGTACAGTTGAGTTCAATTTGCTCTTTGTGTGTAAAAATGCCATTTAGGGTGTGTGTATGTAAAAGCGTGGAAAATCGTGTAGGATGGTCAGCTTATATATTATGGATGTAGTGGAATAAATACATGTATTTGTTCGTAATGTCTGCTGAAAGAGTTTAAAGTGGTGTGTGTGTGTGTGTGTGTGTGTGTGTGTGCGTGTGTGTGTGTGTGATTATGTAGTCTGTAAGTGTTTGTGTCGAGCAGGTCAAACCTATTTTAATGCTTCCGTTTGAAGGCGCCAGGGGCATTTCTCTCTAATGGCTTGACCGGCAAGTTCTTATATCTAGTTCAGCTCTACACACACAGGTGTGTGTGTGTGTGTGTGTGTGAGAGTGTGCGTAGGTGGCCGTCTCTTATCTGGTCTGTTCCTGACATGCACAGGCAAGTGGGGATGAGAAAGGATCAAGGCACACTCACACTCACACTCACAATCATAAACACAGACACACACACACACACACACACACACACACACACACATAGAGAGAGAGACTTGGGTCAGTGGTATGATATGGAGCAGCGCTGCAGGCAGAGGCCTGCCCACTCAGATTTATGTAACTTAGATAGGGCAGGTAGAATGCTCTCTCTCACATACTCCCAAACACACACACAAACACACACACACACACACACACACACACACACCAAAATAGCCCGAAGACTCTGAGCTGGCTCTACCCGCAGAGTGAAGCTCCCTCCCTCTCCTCTCTCTTCTTCTAACCCTGGACCCATATACCTCATTTCTGTCTCTTTTTCCTTCGATCCCTCCCTTTCCATGCTCTCTCCATCAGCATCTCACCCACAGGCAATACCTAGGAATGCATTTTCATTTTCTGTCTTTGCCTCTCTCTCTACCCCTCTCTGAAGCAGCGCCTCTTCTCCCAATCGTCTTCTCTCCCTCCGTTTTCCTACCCAGCTCTCCTAACCCTAACCTCACCTCTCTACCCCACCCCCACCCCCACTCCCCACCCCCGTGTTTCTAAGCTATGCCAATTCCTGGCTATGTACAGGCCAGGAATTCTTCTCATCTCTTTTCTCCTCTCTCTCTCTCTCTTCTTCTTCTTCTTTCTTGTCTGTCTTTCTCTCCCGCTATCGCTCTCTCTCCCTCTATCTTCATCTTGATCTTCCGATTCATCTCTTTTCCACCAACAATTCTAAAACAGATGGCTACACTTAGCCTGGGGCAAAAACATTGGCTTTGGACTTCAGCGCTACCAGGGCCAGTCTTTCGCACTCATGCAAGATCTAAAAAGCTGATATCCGGCGAAAACTGTGCTCCGATTCCCCAGTAGCAAAAATGCATAAACCATATCGCAGTGTAGATATTCACACCTAAGGCCTGTTCCTTGGTAGCGTACTTAATTTCACTTTATTTTTTTTATTCAATCAGAAAAATCCAAAGCAACGATTTAAGCTCTGACGTAAATCAAAGTCTAAAACTGTGAGAGAGAGAGAGAGAGAGAGAGAGAGAGATGTTAGAAGCCATTTAAAATATTTAAAGAAGCTGTTAAGAGATATTTAAAAAAAAAAAAAAGAAAAAGAAAAAGAAGTTTGGAACCATTAAAAAAATACGTTTTGGAAAGATGGATCCAGATGGGAGAGTGATGAAGTGAGATGAAACCACTTAGGGAGAACAGAGAGATCAATCAGAGAGAGGACAGACGGAGGATGGGGGGGATGGGGGGGAAGGGGGGTGATAGAGACAGAGAAAGAGAGACAGACATGGGGGGGGGGGGGGGGCAGATTGGAAGGGATGCTTTTCTATTAGATGAATTGCAGAGCAGCAACCGAGTGCGTACAGACAGCAGACAGTGGCTGCAAGCTAATAAGCTAAGTCTACTAGTCCACCAAGACGAAGCTAATGATGTTACGTCGATCCACTCAATACAATCAAATTCACTCACACTGCCCACTGAGCTCATACCGGCGACATCCACCGCCGAGGAACAAGGCGGGAGCTACAGCTTCAATTCACGTCAATTCAACTCGATTCAACTCAACCCAACCCAACCCAACTCAATGCCACTTAATGCACTGAAGATTCCTTTTGTGGTGGAGAATAAAACCAGTCACTGGGCTACTAAGTCGTCCAGAAGCACTGTCTAACGCTAGTAAGAGATGTTTTGTTTGGCAATATTGGGTAAAATTGCTCAACCCACAGACAGCCATTACGGTAATGCCAGAAGGCAGATGAGCTGAATTCAGGGCTGTACAATGCCGAGCAGAGTCTGCACGAAGCAAATAAAAGGAAGCATCTCAGCCAGGGGCTTGCTATGTAGGTCTTTGTGTGTGCCGGAGTGTGTGTGGGTGTGTGTGTGTGTGTGTGTGTGTGTGTGTGTGTGTACTGTGTGACACAGAGTTAAGAGACAGTGCGCTTGTAAGCCTCTGTGTATGCGTGTGATTCCGAGAGACAGAGTGTGCCCGGGCATGTGTGTGTGATTCGATCCGCGGGGAATGGAAGACGAAACTGATGTAAGAGCCGGGAAACTTTCCTCGTCGCTCATGTGTCATCATATTCTTTATCAGAGTTAAGTTTGCTCACGGTGGAAAAAGTGTAACGCACGTGTTGAGTGTGTGCAATTATGCGCTATTACGTACACACACAAGCGTGTTTCTCGGCGCCTGGCGAGCGTCCGTGCCTCGGCTTGTCTGAGTGCGTGTGTGGCGATGACATTCCCACATTCTTGCCATTTTGCAGAGAGCTTGAAACAAAGGCTGAAGGTGGAGGGGTGGAGGGGAGGGGGGGGGCAGTTGTTAACACTGTAACATTATCAGCTAAACAGCCTGTCTGTATTATCTAGTGCGGTAAACAGCCAAGGCAGACGGGGGACTTCCAATCACATTCCAGGACTGGGTGACCTTGATGTGAGAGGGAACAAACAATTCTCTTCCTCTCGCTGTCGCAATCTCTCTCCCTCTGTTTCTCTCCCCTCACTTTGTCTTTCTGTCTTTGTCCTGCTGTGTTGAGCCCACACGCATGCACACACACACACACCCCCGTTTGTATTACTATACTTGTGAGGACCTTCGTTGACTACATTCCCTAACCCCTAACTTAACATTAACCCATGCACTAACTTTAACCCTTATACCCTTAACCTAATCCTTAACTCCTATCCTTAAAATAGCCATTCAGGAAGTGAGGACCAGTAATCATCTTTCTATTCTGGTGAGGATATTTGATCCTCATAGCTATAGAAAAAGGACACACACACACACACACACACACACACACAGCATATTCAATTGCTGCATATCCGTACAATCCTGGCCGACCGGAAAATCAATATTTACAGTATGAATACGGGGTAAGCATGTGTTCCACCCCCACACCAGGGCACCTTACACAAACACTCGCAGCACGTCTCCATTTTCCCCCTAATGTTTGAGCCTTTCTTCCTCTCCTCCCTTCAACTCTCTCTCTCTCTCTCTCTCTTTTTTCTCTCACTTCTCTCTCGCTCACACTCCCTCTATGATACCCACTGACTCCCCTCCCCTCCCCTCCCCTCCTCTCTTTGTCTGCAGGTCAGTAGATCAGTTTTCAGTCTGGCTCTTTGGGTGATCCCCGGTTTGGTTACCTCGTCCTTCTCACCTCTCGTTTACCCTCACCTCCTCACCTCCCCCTCCCCCCCTCCCCCTCGCCTCGCGCCCATACGGCCAGCTGCGCGGCCCGAGCTAACCGTTGCTTTGATAAAGACATCAGTATATTGGTATCACCATGACAAGGGGTCACGGGTCGGTTACGGTGTGTGTGTGTGTGCGCGTATGTGTAACAGAGAGAGAGAGAGAGAGAGGGGTGTGTGTGTGTGTGTGTGTGTGTGGATGACTGCCTCTTCACCCCCTACGAAGCGAACGCATGCCGCATGTTATCACAGTAGGCGTAGGTGCGGGTGTGTTCATGCGGCCGGGGGGAGGGGGGCGAGTATGAGCCCGTGACAGACGCTCATCATATTTAATCCTGGAGGGATTTCGTTGAAATGAAAAGCTGCTTTTCAATTTGATAATCCCGCCGACCTAATCTCTTCGCCCCGGCCCCGTCCATGGTACAGTCCAATTAGACGAACGAGCCCCGGCTGGAGGAGTCCTGTTCGCCGCAATCTCATCTCCATAGCCCGTCCTTGCTCTGTCAAAACACTGTGGCGCCCCGCGTCGCCACGGCCCAGCGCTGACCTTCACCATGCTTTGTGGAACTGTGCAATGCGCAAAAAACTGCGCTGTCAAACCCACCTCCTTCCACTGCAGTCTTGGCCTTGTTAACAGGGCATTGATTAGACTTGGGATGTGTGTGTGTGTGTGTGTGTGTGTGGGTGTGTGTTTGTGTGTGTTAAGTCCGGTTCGATCCAGCCTTTGTGGCACCGCGCTCTCACCCACCCACACACACACACACACACACACACACACACACACACACGCTGGGTCCAGAGAGAGAAAAGTGCTCACTACAGTAAAAGAAGAAGTCTCACTAGTGAAAACGCTGAGTCGCTTCTTTCTCAGAGGTCAGCGTGGCGCATGGAAGGCACAACGGTAGCGCTGGTGGGGCGCTTAGATTTATGCCCAGTGCCCACGCATATGGCAAAGAGAGAGCAAGAGCGACCGAAAGGGACAAAGGGAGAGTGAGAGAGAGAGAGAGAGGGAGAGGTAGAACGGAAGGAGGAGGAGGAGGAGGAGGAGGCGAGCGGCGTAGTGCGGAGTGAAGTTGTCATTGCGAAAGTCACAATTTCAAAAAGGATAGTGAAGGATAAAAAAAAATAAAAATCTTACAAGCTAATCAAGAAACACAATGCCATGAGTTCAAAAACAAAACAAAACAAGATGACCATCGTTCTAATGGATCATAGAGAGGGAGCAGAGGGAAGAGAGTGGTGGTGGTGTGTGTGTGTGGTGTGTGTGTATGGGAGTGGGGGGTGGTGGTGGGGGGGGGGTAGAACGAGGCCACTTTCCCATATTGACTGCAGTGCCATGTGACTGCTGTGATCATTAATGTGTCCTGATGCCAACGGGTATCCTGATGACCCACATCTCAGCGGTCCACTCTCACTCTCTGGCCGCCACCCAAAACAGACCTCTCTCTCTCTCGCTCTCTCTCTCTCTGTCTCGCTCTCTCCCTCTCTCTCTCTCCCCACACTCTGAAGCACTTTCTGAAGCACGTTCTCCACCCCTCTCCTTTACACTCTCTCCATCATCATACTGCGCACATTCTCTCTCTCTCTCTCTCTCTCTCTCTCTCTCTCTAACGTCTCGCACACACATACACGCGCACACACACTCCATCAGCTTCTCTCTCTCTTCTTCTTCCCCTCTCTCTCTTTACTGGCTCACACTGCATATTCTCTACCACTGCCTCTCTCTCTCTCTCTCTCTCTCTCCAATCTAGGTGATTTTCGTGTTGTAACTTCATCTGAGGGATTCCATGCTCCTCTATGGGTTGAGAGAAATCTACAGCCCTCGGGTTTATGAAACCTTTTCAAAAATGAATTAAATAAACTCAAAATGCGTGGTCGGCGAGCTGAAAACGTGGCTACTTTTTTCTTCGTTCCTGAAAAGTTGACATTTTGGAGAAGATGCGTGGTTTTCACCCGACAGCAGCGATATTCTCCACCGCACTCTCTCTGTTCCTCTGCAGCTAACCTGTCATCGTCTGTATGTCTCTATATCGCTTCTCTCCTCTTGAGTATACGTTCGCCTCGCTCTTTTGCTATCTTCCCCTCTATCATCCCCCCCCCCCCCCTCTCCCTTTCATTTTCCTATTCATTCATGCTCATGGGTAAGCAAAGCACTCTGTCTCTTCCCCCTCCTTCCCAATTTAGTTTTAAACAAGATCCGGCACCGTTGACCTAGCCGCTTTATCATCTTGTTGCCTCTCTGATGCAATCTCGCTCTTCATCCGTGAACCCCAGTTGATATTCCTTGCCTTTTTTTCCCTCACTCTTTCTATTTGGAACACCCTAGTTGGTTTGATGGTGTGCTGAGTTCAGCCGAACAGTTTTGGGAGTTTTCACTGACCCAATAAAGTAGCTTTGAAATTCAAAATTCCTTCTCCCCATCTCGTTTTCTCCATCTTCCTCCCTTCCTAACCCCCTATCATTCTCTCCCACTCTTTGCCTGATCTAATGCAATTCCAAATTCTGCCAGCGTCCCAGTTGCTACCTTGGGCATGTACTCTGCACCTATTACTCCCCGAGTCTATCTCTCCCTTGCACTCTCATATAAAATGCATATACCTACACAAAATAAGCGGTCCCTCAAGCAAACTGACAGGCGCCCACCAACACACAAACCTACTCATGTCGCAAAACACTTCGAGTTAACAAATTCTGACACGTACGCAAACACATACACGCACACACACATAGAGCCGTGTATGAAACCTTTGGCTGTTCAAATGTTATGGGGGGCACACTCTGCTGCAGCAGAGGAGTTAATTACCCCATGTGATCAATAATTCATTAGGCTGTCAGTTTGTGTGTCTGCGTGTGTGTCTCCGTGTGTGTGCCTGCATGTTTTGCGTGCACGTAAGCATGAACACCAAACTCTCCCAGTAAGCATTTTCTTTCCCTGGGAACGGCAGATTAAGAGGATTGACTCCGTAATGGATTAACCTCTAGAGTGTGCGCGCGCGTGTGTGTGTGTGTGTGTGTATGTGTGTTCGTGTGTTGAGCAGGATCAGAGAGCCCATGTATGAATTGATTAGCCTAAGAAGCTCCTCTCCTTCCTTTTAATGACCACATCAGCACTTTTTCACCGCAGGGAGGATAAATGTAGAGCTGTCCGTCAAGGAAATGAGACACCACCCCTTTAAGAAGGGTTAGCTGTCACTCAAACGTCACTCTCGGGAGCACTCCCCATGGACTAGGGAGACCCTGCTGTGTCAGTGCGTCTGTGATGATACATGGTGCCTCTGTCTGTGTGTGTGCGTGGGTAGGGGTGAGTGACCGTGTCTACGCATGCAGTATTTATTTGTCAGCAGGACTTCTGCTTTTAACTGCAGCTTCCTGAGTAAAGACCAAAGCCTCTGCAGCCCCTGTAAAGCCATTATCTAAGAATTTGATGTTGTTTATGGAATAACATATATGTTAAAAGATAGAGGGAGAGAAGGGAAAGTGAAAACCAAAATGACCAATTACCCAGTTGGAGGCAACCAATCCGCCCACTCCCTCTGTGTCTTTACCCCAATAGAACCCCCCAGGGGTTTATACATGATGCGCAAGCAAGTACACACACACACCCACACACACGTACAAAAACCAATTATAACACACATGCATGTACACAAACACACATACTCACAGATTGTTCAACTGCAGTAGGGGGTTGACTCATGTGCCCAGCAGTAAACCTTGCTAAATAGGGGGCTGATGTTTGACACAGAGCACACACACACTCTGACAGCAGGGTACCGTCACACTGCTCACAGGCTTACGATTCTGACACAGACACACAAGTCTGCATGCGTGCGCACACACTGACAGCTATTTTGCAGAGATAAAGTGGTGTTTAGACATCAGCAACGGGGTGTGCAGTACAGTATGTCAGCAGAAGTGTGAATAAGAAGAGATGAAGCTGGGAGGAGGAGACAGAGATCAGGAGCCAGAAAGCGGACAAAGAGGGAGAGAGCGAGCGAGAGAGAGAGCGAGCGAGAGAGCTGAGTGAGAGTTTTAAGCTTTAGACTTACAAAGGGAGGCGGCGAGATAAATAAAGAGAGAAGAAACTCAAACCGAAATTGAGGAAAGCGGACCCAAAGACACTCCGCCGTCCCAGTCCCCGTCCCGCCAGTGCTCCTACCTGTTTGCTGTACTTGTTCCCAGTCTGGCAGCCATACTCTGAGCACTGGTCAGATCCCAGAGACATGGCGTCTGCGTTGCCGCTGCCCCCGCTACTGCTGCTGCTGGAGCCCGCACTCCCCACACAGCCCCCGCTGCCCACAAAGGTGTTGGAGGGGGGCAGCTCCTGGACCGCTTGGTGCTTCTTGCCCTCTGCTGGCGGGGAGTGAGGCTGAAGATGCACCGCCGGGAGAGGTGAGCTGGATTTGTAGTGCCTGGCCAGATCTGGGCTCGACTGGTGCCTCCTGCCGCCGCCCATGCGCGGGCTGCCTGGGTCGCCGTCCATGGCGCAGTAGCGGGCCGCTAGACGCTCGCTGGCGCTGCTCACGTCCTCCTCGTCGTCGTCGTTGGCGTGGCGCCGCAGCCCGTTCACCGTGACGATGCCGCTGTAGAGCGACCTGTCCGACTTCCCTCCTCCCACCGCCGCGCCGCCGCCACTCCCGTTGCGCTTGTCCCTGCGGGGCTTCCGTCCCCTGTCCGATCCCCCGCCGCGGCCGGCCTGCGGCTGAGCCCCTTGGGGACTGAAGAAGTCTTCCTCCGGTTCCTTCTTACCGGCTTCGTAGCCATTCTTGCCCTGAGCGCCGCACTGCCGCGCTGTGACCACCAGGAGAATAACCAGGATCACGGCCGCTGCTCCCGCTAGGACGCCGATAGCCACACTGAGCCGCTGTTTCCCTAAGGCTCGCTCGCTGTCTGGGTCCCCTGCAATGTCCAGGGACAGGGGAGCCATCAGGCTACGAGCCACCTGGGGTGTGAGAGAGAGTGAAAGAGAGAGGGAGAGAGAGAGAGAGAGAGCGAGAGAGAGAGAGAGAGAGAGAGAGAGAGAGAGAGAGAGAGAGAGCGAGAGAGAGAGAGAGAGAGAGAGAGAGAGGAAATAGATGCAGGATAAAACAGACCGAGGAAAGGAACAAAGAGAGAGAAACTGTCAATGACAAGAAGTCCAAAATAGCTACTGTAAAACATGACACAGTGGGTGATCCACAGAGACACATCAAGCAGCATTCTAAACTTAGTTATCACTGTTTTAAAGGAGGCACCACTTCATGATTCCCAGACACATAGTGTAAAATTGATCTTTCCCAGTTGCAGCACTTGTGCCTCTGTCTCTCAATTTGTGATCTCACCGCATCCATTAACGATCTTTTTAATCAAATGTTCAAATACCCGAGATATGGAAAGACAAAAAAGATAATTAACATTGGTAGAGGAAATGTCTAGGGTTATGTTGTATAAAGCTGATGCAAAGAAAAAAAAAGGAAACATGTGATGAAAGACAAGAGGAAGGTCACAAGAGAAAATAAGGAGAAACAGTAAATAAATGTGCAAATAAAGGAAAGAGATAGACAATGACCGCATCCCCAGTAAACAAACACAGCCACTGTCTCATCAATGAACAATATCCCTATTGTAAATGATAGCGTAGGTGTGGATTTGCAAAAGGACTTGCAATCACCATTCTTTTACTGCACTCAGAATTGGACAGTCAAATTGTAGGCTACTACAAAGTTTGAGAGGAATTTTATTTTTCTCTCCTTCTCGGTTTGTACATTGTTCTGAGAAGTACACCATATTTTGTGTGCTACAAGGCAATGCTAATGCATTTTGACCAATTGATCTTAGACATTAACACTAGACATTATGTATTTGGGTCCAGGATAGTGGACAAATAACAATAACAATGAAAAGATTCTCCATCATGAAAGGGGTCAAACACATATATAGGGAGAAGTGCGCGCGCACACACACACACACACACACACACACACACACACACACACTAAGCTCTGAGCTAGTGCTACACTAATAAAAGGATCATTATAAGAAAGTGGGTTATGTTGAAGCACAAACACAGCCATTACTGGTTATGGAGCCCCGCTCAGCAGGAGACAATGAGGCTGTGGCGTTCTGGTCTGGAGAGCCCTGCTGGTAATATGGGACAGGACCATGCATCAGAATATAGCTAATCAATACATAGTATGGGAACTATGTTGGGAGAATCATTATGTGTAGACACACACACACACACACACACATTAACAGGCATGCAAGCACACTGTGACTGCAAGCTGTCCGTTAGTCAAACAGCTCATTCTGCAGGCCTGACACCTTGTCTCACAGCCCATAAGACAATTCTTTTGGCCTGTCAAGGCGGGGAATTGTATACTCATATAATCTCTGCTGCCTTATGAATGATATAGGCAATAAGGCTGGGGGGGGAGAGAATGGGAGAGAGAGAGAGAAAGAGATAAATACAGAGAGAGAGAGAAAGAGAGGAGAAGTTGTATTTGAACCCCCTATTGTTTTTAATAACTAAACAAAATAACTATGACCTGCACTATTGGCAATACCGCGCAGAGTGTCGCTCACGCATCTGCACTGTACAACTTTGCTTATTGCATTATCCAAGGCACATTAGGCGTACTCATATACAGACACATTATTCACTCTCACTTATCGTTCCCCCCAAGCTAAGACTGGGACTGTGTTATATTTCATTGTTTCATCACCATCTATCTGTGGGTTAAGTTTCATTGTTTTAGAGAGCGTTGTGTTGGTTCTCTTCCATTATTCTCCTTCCACTGCATAAGGCCTCTCAGCCAGGCTCTGCTCTCCTCTGCCCCATTGTTCTGCTTTTGCCTGCAGTATCCCATCCCATTCTCATTCTGCCGGGCATCTCTCTGGCTTAGCGCATCCCTGCACTGTCTGTGGTATTGTGTGCGCACAAGAGAGAGAAAAGAGCTATGCACTGCCATATGTATACATGGCAGTGAATCAGCCAAGTGTGTGTGCGTGTGTGTGTGAGTGCATGCGAGAGGAAGAATGGAAAGTGTAAGTCGGAATCTAGTGTGTGCCTGCGTGTTTGTGTGTGCGCATGCGAGAAGAGGAGATTTTGAGTGCAAGCTATGTATAGTAGTGCATTGGCCAAGTGCATGCGTGTGTGTGTGTGTGTGTGTATGTGTGTGCGCGAGTGAGTGCGCAGGCCGGTTAAGTGTTCAACAGGATAGCGCAGCAACCACCTCTACCACTGCGTTCGAGTGCATCCCTCTGACGCATCCCCAACTCCCAGTGGAATCTTCCACTCTGCTGCATGAGCTTTGTTCCGGCTGGGCTTAACACCACCATCTATCTGTTCCACTCTCCAAGGATTCTGTTATCTGCATGTCACTGCAGATACCGATCCTGTGACCAAGACAAGGAGCTTTTCCCCTGACCATACTATTGACCCGAGCTTAGAAAGTGCCGGGTCTTAGTTGTAGTTCAATGCGTTTAAAGCACAGTGTAACAACAGGAGGCTGCTGCAGTTTGGTGCGGGATTGTTATCTAAACTATCTCAAATTAATTGTATTCATACAACTAGAACTACTGTTCTGGGAAAAACAAACAAAGACTCTTGGTCTGAGATGAAATACATGCTGTAAGATTGTGAAAATATTATCATTGAAGGCACTGGTCAGACTAATAGTACCCAGCTGAAAGGCAGTAGTAGTATCTTCCCTGTACTTCTGATCTACAAAGCTCCTTAAAATTTTCCAAATGACAACCATGTCCAAAATCCAACAAAAAAAATCCTTCTGCCTCTTGCTCAAACTCTGCAGCATCATATTCTAGCTAATTAACCAACATGTGGTTCACCCAGTACTGTTGGAAAGGAAAGACTGGAGTGATTTTCTGCCGTGGTGCTGCAGCACTAGCAGCCGTTTTCATTCCCTAATTACATCTGGCATCCATCCACCACTCAGTTTGACTTCATTATGAGATGGAGGTATTCTCTCTTCAATGACTTCTACTCAATTACTCCTCCAAGTTCCTCCCTACAATCAAACTAAACTACGCATTTTGTAATCTAAAGGAGCTTTTATACCGGCTTGGACATATTACACCCTATTGTTCCATTGAATGGCCCAAGTCATTTAGACACACTGCAGTTAATTCCACCTGTCAGCGCCATTGTTCCATGGCTTACCAGGTGTTCTGTTCTAATCTTCACCACCGTGATTGTTCAATTTGTACTTTTCAGTCTACTCTAATGTTGTGGCATTGTTTCACGGTTGTGTCTGACTTTGTTAGAAGAAAGTGCCATGAAACCCCAAATTTGTTGGTGAGTAAGCTGCCTCTAATTGAGGTGAGTCAAAACTCTCATGCTGCTGCTGTTTTTTTGTTTTTTTTTAACAGATACATGCAATGAACCACTCCTTCTTGGGAGTCACTGGACAAATAAATGACACATCAAGGTACTCAACGTAAAGTGTTTTTAGAGATGGCACGTATTTAATACCACCAAACTCTGTGCTTTGGTGCTTCGACACATCTTATCTGTCTGACTGTTTTCCTTCTCAAGTGTCTACAAACTATATGGTGTTACACTGTTTACATCTAGTTATATTTCCTGACCTGTTGGTTATAAACCCTTTCCCCTAGGAAAATGTTACAATGTGTGCCAGGCTATGTTCCAAATCAGGATTAAACCCCAAATCTATTAGTCAAACACTCTGCACCACAAGGCCACTGAGCTGATTTTAAGTTATTTGTCAGCACAAGCAAGTTTGTACACAGGAGCAAAGAAATGTGTGGTAATTATCAGATGTCAGCATTTACAGCTTATTTGAGTTTTCTTTTTATAGCATAATGAGAAGTTAATTTGATTAGTGCAATGAAGATAGAAAATAAAGAAAACTGAACCCATGCTGCCCATGCTCATTGCTGATTTCCCAGTAATGTTTACTAGCCTAGTCAGTTACCGCTGCACCATACTCTGGATCTTTCAAGCCATATCCTATCTTGCTGTTTAGTCCTTAGTTCCAAAAGTCCATGTAGATTTACTAAATCATATCTAAAGTATCAGCATGTGTATACTTCACTCTCCCCTCATTCCCCCTGTAAACACTAACTCTCAGTTTGGTTTAACTGCTTTTCTTGGTTTCATAACACAAGCATGGTGGTTTTTAGACACTTTCTTCTACAAGTGTGACCACTTCTATCATGCGCAGATTGTGCTGTGGCATACTGCATACCCCTAAACCCCAACACTGTTCAGGTCTATAGTAAAGACGCACTGGTGGAGAACAACTCTCTTCTATTCAAATGAACATGATTCAACCTACTCAGTAATCCGGGACCAAATCTGGGGCAGGCCCATTTCTCTCTCTATCTCCCTCTCTCGCTCTCTCTCTCTATCTCTCTCTCTCAAACACACACACACACTCATGCATACACACCTAATGCTCTCAGCTCAGAGTTCAACGTACCATGAAAAAGAAACACTTCAGTAATAAGAGTCTTTTTTTACCACACAGTTATTATATGAATGCATGCTGGACAAAGAAAACACTCCAGTTGGATCCAAACTGCAAAGAAGCTGGCATCGCCAATAGCCTTCAAAAGAGAAATGGGGTTCTTTATCTGGGACAAATATAGACACAATTATTTCCTCAAAAATGGGCAGAAAATTGCAACACCCCACGGACTATAGAAATGGTGCAGTTATCTATCTCATTCTATCGAGAAAATAATCTCCTTACCAGTTTAGTTCAAACAGCTATAATCAGTTGTCATTACCGGCATCCTACATGTGTTATCGTTGTGGCCATTATTTAAATGGAATGAAGGACACTATCATCACTATCATTATTGGTTATCATTACCAACTATGTGGCAAAATAGAGGCCTAAGGCCACACACTAAAATGGAACAATGGATTTAATTTAGATTTACCTCTCTCTACTAAAGACATTTTCTCATTCCAGTTAATCCATGCATTTTGATCTATTTTACTTGCTGCTGATAAAATCAATGTGTAAACAATTATCATAATACATATGATTACCTGAGCATCCACCAGTGTCGCGTTGGCCAAGCTCTCGTTGATGAAGACATGAACCAGGGCAGTGGCGCAGAGCGAGGGGATCCCACTGTCATTAACCCGCACCACCAGGCGATGTAACCCTCTGTGGCGCCTCTCCAGAGGTTCTGCCAGGGTGATCACCCCGTTGGTGTGGCCAATCTCAAACAGTCTGAAGGGGTTTCCCCCCACTAGGGCGTAGCGGAGGTCCGCGTTGGAGCCAGTGTCTGAGTCTGTGGCCGTGACAGTCCTGACGATGGTCCGGGCGCTGCTGGCCGGTGGAAGGAGGGTATAGGACTCGTTGGCGGGAGAGGTGATTGAGGGGGCATTGTCATTTTCATCTGTCACAAAGAGTGAGACGGTGGCGGTGGCAGTTTTGCGGGGCTCCCCTCCATCCACAGCCCGGACACGGAAGGTATAGGCAGAAAGCTTTTCACGGTCGAACGATGCAGAGGAGAAGATGGTTCCCGTGTTGTTTTCAATGGAAAATACCTCCTCACGTTCTTTCTCTCCATCTTCCCCCTCGCTCTTCTCTCCCCCTCCACCTCCTCCTGTCTTCTTCTCTTCATCTCCATCCATCTCTACAAACAGGCTAAGTTCCGCATTCTCACCTTCATCAGCATCGGTCACGGTGACCATGCCAACTGGGCTGTTGGCAAGGAGGTTCTCTTTGACATAGAATGTGAAGATTTCCTGAACAAACTTTGGCGCATTGTCATTGCGGTCAGTCACCTGAACAACGACGGTCGCTGAGCCCTGCAGAGAGGGGGTGCCCTTGTCCTTGGCGATAACCCGGAGCTCATACCTTTCCCGCTGCTCACGGTCCAGAACCCCGGTCGCGCGGATATCTCCATTATCTGCGTCTATATAAAACGGCCCATTGACAGAAGGATCCAGGGTGTATGCAATCTCTGCATTCTTGCCACTGTCTGCGTCTGTGGCTACCACGGTGACCACCCTTTCACCAGGTGAGTTGTTCTCAGCAAAGTGGACCTCCACAACACTCTGGGCGAAGGTTGGGGCGTGGTCATTGATATCCACCACTCGCACCATCAGCGAGCTGTTGCTGGACAAACTGGGGCTTCCAGAATCTACTGCCACGATGGTAACACTGTACTCTTTGGTGGCCTCGTAGTCCAGCAGGGCTGAAGTATGTAAGAAGTATTTTTTCCTGTTCCTGCAAAGTTGGTTACAAAATACAGTTCTTGTATGCAGTTGCAGTTGTCACACTGTGTATATCTTGTTTTGTGTTTTGGTACATTTAAAACTTCCAGAATGAATTTAAACTGTAAGATAATGGAGCATGGTTAGCTACCAGGAATATCCTACAGGGAGTCTTACCCCAAAGTGATAACCAAGCTGTCACATAAGCTGTCACAATTACATAGTAGCTAATATCTTAATATTCATACTGCAAATTATCCCACCACCCTCACTCACCCCCCACCATTCACCTTCCCGAAGTGTTTTTACTTTTCATTTGGAACATGGAGATTTCTTGCTGTTGGGAAAATGACTAAAAAAGTCTAATAACCCTTGACTTTTATGATTAATTATATTTTTTACAACTTTTACCAATTGCATGAGATTACATTTTTAGAGTGAATGTGTGTGGCACCACTTGAACTTCTTGAGCTGCTCTGAAATCTGCGTGCAACACCACTTGAAATATTCTCTGAAATCTTCTCTGTGGAAAAAAGAAATTGTAAAAACACTTCCTGGAGCAGCGATAGTGGCGGGACCTCAGCCTGTAGTAATTGAATGCTTGAGGTGTAAAGATATTAGAAACACAATATGAACTCTCAATGAATGAAATAGGCCTATGTCTATGGAAGATGTAGAGTGCTCTGAATTTGGCCTACCTGTCGAAGGCTTCATCTGCAGGTAGGGGAGGGAGTGCTGTTTCTCCAGCTGGCTTCAACGTGAACGGGACATCTCCAACCACTGTGCACGTCACAGCCCCATTCTCTCCCTGGTCTCGGTCTGACACTTGCACCAGAGCTACTGGTGTGTCCACCAGAACATTCTCTGGTACTAAAGCTGCTCCGTCGCGAACAGGGATCCGTCCGATTTTTCGGATCTCTACAACAGGGACGTTGTCATTTTCATCTCGGACGGCTAAAACAACAGTGGTTCGATCTGTGCGGGGCGGCTGACCCCGGTCCCTGGCCGTTACTGTGAATCTGAGTTGAGCCACTTCTTCCCTATCGATCCTGTGGAGAACACTCAACCATCCAGACGCCTCATCCAACCGCAGGAGACGCCTGACGGATTCAGTGGCAGCTCCAAAGACGTACTCCACCTGCCCGTTGACTCCAACGTCACGGTCTGATGCTCTGACCTGGAGGACGGGTGTACCTGGAGGAGCGTTTTCCGCCATTTCTGCCTCGTACACGGGCCTCTCGAAGTGTGGGCTGTTGTCATTCACATCGGTGATGGAGACACGAAGCAGGGCCTGGGAGGAACGAGGTGGGCTCCCTCCATCTCGGACCCGAAGGACGAGCTCATATGAGTCTCGTTGCTCACGATCCAACGGGCCCTTCACGATTAGCTGTGGTTGTTTTTCACCATCTGGTGTATCTGCTACTTGAAGTTCAAACACGCTGCTTCTGGCTCCTCCTCCATTATCCCCGGTTCTACTCCTCCGGTCTCCAAGTCCTCCATCCACTCTGGTAATGGGGTTTCCCCCTGCTGTGCGTCTTGTTGAACTTGACCCGGCTCCGCCATCTTGGATGAGCTCATACCTGTCAATGCCATTACGCCCAAAGTCGCGGTCTGTTGCTGTGGGCAGCAGGTAAAGGGTTCCTATAGGCCGGTTCTCCTCAACTGAGAGCTGAAGCACCGGGGAGGGGAAAGATGGGGTGTTGTCATTGATGTCTGTTATGACCACGCGGCCTTCAAACAGGTCCACCCAGCTCTGCAGCGGCCCAATCACTGACACCTCAAAGTCCAGGAAACACTCGTTTTCATCAAATATCATCTGGCACTGAGGGAGCTTCTCTCGGTCGATCCGCCGTGGGCCTGTTGTCAGCTCGCCTGTCACATTGTCAATTTTGAAAAACTCAGAACCACTCTCCAGAGCGAATGTGACATCCCCAGTGCCCGTACCTGCCGTGAGGCCCAGGTCGGCGGCCACGTTGCCAATCTTGACGTCAGGTGGGCCCTCCTCCGCCACCCGGTACCGGAGAGCTGAGTCGGCAGCCGGTAGCTGAGTCAGCAGCTGCAGCAGTACGACCACGAGGCTGAGAGCCTCCGCCGCGGAGGAGTGCACTGCACCAAGCCTCTGCATGGCTCCCTCTTCCGCTCCCTGTCTCCTTCCCGCACTGTCGGTCTTCTAGCTGCGGTGTTTCTATCCTCTATTGGAGTTTCGTTGTCTCCTCACGCTGTTCCTCGCAGCGTGAGTCTTTGATTTTGTCTTTCTTCTCTCCCTCTCTCCCTCCCGCTCTCTGCAGACTGCCGCCTGAGGTCCGGGGAAGAGCTTCTGCACTCACACTGTAGTTCACTTCAGCGGTGCAGTGTCGTTTCTTGTATTTCTCCCCCTTATCCTATATCATACAATAGTGTTTTTTCCAACTTCTATAATAATAATTCCGCTGTCTGGCCGGGCTGTTCACGGCACAAACATATAAAAAAATCCATCCTGCGGAAAAAAGGGAAAACTAATTCATCCACCTCTGATTAATCCACTTCTCTCCCCGGCCCCCTCTTTTCTTTCTCGTACCGGAGAGGTATTCCGTTGTCACTCGAGGACCCTTATCACTTTATAATGCCATTTGTAATTTCTTTTTATTCCAGTCACATTTGGGGCACCGAGGTTTTCTCGCGTTTTTCACAGTTAGAAACTGCAATGCAGCACTACACAAAAGAAAAAAACTGTCCGGTTCTCCGGACGCCAAGGAAAATTAACTCACATCCCCAAAGAGGAATAAAAATCAGATAAAAGCCAAAAGTCTTAGGGATGCTGCCACTTCATCTCGCCTTTCCTTACCTTCAGTCAGAGCCAGCTGCGTTTTCCTCTTTTTCCCGCAGTGGAGCAACGTGCCAAAGCGTCGGATTCCTTCACGCAAGTTATGAGGAGACTAGAGTGTTTTTCTGAGCGAGTTTCTCAGAATATTTTTTCCGAACAAAGCAATAAACCGAAAAGCAGATTCTAGCAAAGAAGGCTAAAAAGAGATCCCGACATCAGCATCAATTAAGCGTTAATTCCGTGGGTGCCCGTGCTGGGGATGGATGTCTCGGTAATGGACCGAGTGTAGATGCGTCTTTTTCCAAGAGTCCCGCATTCTCTCTCTCCTCCACATGCGCCTCCTCCTCCTCCCCCTCCTCCTCCTCTGGCTTTTTTTCCTCTCACCTGCACTGCTTGGGACTGCTGCTGCTGGTCTCCAATGATGCTGCAGTCTCTCTCTCTCTCTCTCTCTCTCTCTCTCTCTCTCTCTCTCTCTCTCTCCTCTCCCTCTCTCTCTCTGTTCACTGCAACATTTTCCCCGGCCGCGTAACTCGATCGCTGAGCTGTAACGGGAGAGGCAGCAGAGGCGGTGTTGGGTCGCCGTGTGTGTGTGTCGGTTACCGGGGACAGACCTCACCCCCCTCCCCTGTCATATAGGAAGATTAAATGGCTTGGTGTCCCGGCTACTGACAGCTCCTGGTGGGAAAATATCTTTATTCACATTCACATAGAAAGGAGAGGGAAGGAGAGAGAGGGGGGGAGGAGGGCGATCTGGCTTTAATACAAATAGGCCCAATACTCAGTTATATTTCTGCCGTTTCAGCAGTTTCACTGGGGCAAGTATGGAGGGCTTAATTTAGTCTTTTCTGAAAGAGATAGAAATTGTCAATTGCTCTCACACTTTGTCTACCCTAATAAAAAATCACTGTAATATTCCTAAAAGGTTCCTAGGGACTTTTAGTATGTCTGTGGTTTTCATAGGCTAATAACACCACTAATACTATCACCACTACCACTACAACCACTGCAATTGCTATTAGCCTATAGCTTCTTCCACTATACTGCTACTACTAGTAGTACCACCATCACTGCTACTGCCACGACTGATTTTAATGCAGCTATAGGCCCAACACTTACTCATATTTCTGCTGCTTCAGCAATTTTACTGGGGCAAGGGAGATAGAAATTGTCACATGCTCTCACACTTTGGCCATATTGGCCCACTTATACTATGGCATCTTGAAGATTAGATTCTGTATTTAGCTGTGACACAGCAAACAGCATCACAACAGCTACACAATAGGGCTATGGCTACACAACTAGGGCTTCACTTTATAAATCGATGATGAAACCAATCTAGACCACATGGTCCCTAAACAACCTCTTGTGCTTGGATCAGTACTACTACTACTACTACTACTACTACTACTACTACTAATACTACTACCAGCCTACTATTACTATAGGCCTACTACTGCTATCACTACTTCTACTACTACTTCTACTAGGTAGGCTACTACTATACTAGGCCTACTACTGCTATCATTACTTCTACTATTACTACTACTACTACTGCTAATACTACTGCTTCTACTACTCCTACTGCTACTGCTGTCACTATACATCTATTACTAGCCTACTAGGTCTACTACTGCTACTCCTACTACTGCTATATGATTACTGCTAGTACTAGGCTACAGCTGCTTCTGGGCCTACTACCTACTAGGATATCCCACTGATGACTACTAATGGACAATACGCTTATTCACATAGGCTACACATGCTAAAATAACAGGGGAGGGCTTTAACACAAGTAGACTCAATACTCATACTCATACTAGGCTACTGCTAGCCTACTACTACTACTGTACATCCACTAATTCTACTACTACTAAAAGCACAACTACTACTGCTACTTATACTACTATTACTACCACTAGTACTCCTCCTCCTATTGCTATAGCCTACTAATTATACTACTACCACTGCTGCTACTGCTACCTACTACCCAGTCTACTACTAACCTACTAGGCCTACAAATTACTAATAAGAAGAAAAGTAATAAGAAAACAATAACAGTAACAACAAGAAGAACAGCACCACCATGAACAACAGCACCAACAAGAACAACAGCACCAACAACAATGACAACAACAGCAACAAGAACAACAGCACCGCCACCACCAACAACAATAGGTTAATAACAGTAATAATAATAATAATAATAATAATAATAATAATAGTAATAATAAAAATAATAATAATAATAGCCTAATAACAAATTGGCTACTTTGTCTTATATGCTAACCCACTGTAAACCTTTTAGACCATGGATGAGGTTAGGCTATACTTTTTCACTGCAGGATTTTCTTATATTTTATTCATTTATTTTATTTATTTGCTAGTTCCCTCTGGAATACTTAAAAAAAACCTCTTTGCCTGACCGGCACGCACGCACACACGCACACACGCGCACATACACACACACACACACACACACACACTACTGTCTGACTGAGGATGTTGTCTCTCGGCGCACCGACCTGCTCGGTGAGGAGCGCAATGCAGCATCGCTCTGCCGCTACTGAACACTACCGGGGCTTCCAGCCTGCTCCTACTGTAGGCAGTCTACCGAAGCTCTGTTAACCCCCTCTGCATTTCTGTCTAACCACGCCGGTCGGGCCGATTTAGGCTATTTTTCCCCCGACCGACCGGCCGACCGACCAACCGGATAAGTGGGCTGCCTGGCCTGGCTGGAGAGCGGGAGTTTCCCCAGTTTCCCACCGTCATTATGTGGAGTGGGGGAAGAAGACAGGCTGTTTGTGAGCTGTCACGGGCTGGTAAAGGGAGAATAACCGACAGATTGGTAGACAGCAGAGAGGTCACATGATAGCAGACCTATAGTCTTTCTCTCTCTTTCTCTGTCTCTTTATATCTCTCCCACACATCTCTCGTTCTCTTTGGCTCGCTCTGTTTTTTTTTCTCTCTCCTTCTTACTTTCTTTCTCCATCTCGTCCTCTCCCTTGCCTTTCTCTGCTGCATCAGAGAGAGAGAGAGAGAGAGAGAGAGAGAGAGAGAGAGTGTGTGTGTGTGTGTGTGTGTGTGTGTGTGCTTAGCATTCCGGAGGCATCGGCACGCGCCCGCTCCCAGCGCACCCGCGCCCTCTGTTGTTCGACCCACGCGCGCTTTGATTTCCCTCGAAATCAATCGCGGAATCGCGTGGTGCGCGCGCGTTTGCATGAGCATGGATGTGAGTTAGAGAAAGAGAGGGAGAAGGAGAGAGAGAGAGAGAGAGAGAGAGAGAGAGAGAGTTGTCTTGGTGGGGTCAGTTCACTTTAAGTTCAGTCGATTCAGGAAATTAAAGTCAAATTTGAAATAATGAAAAAAAAAAAATCAAATATTGAAAATCTATTGGCCTGAGAATGCTGTCATATCCAACCCATTAAGATATAATTGAGCATGAATCCTCTTTCATCCGCAAATGAACTGCAGTTTCAATTTGCATTTTGAATGAAAAGTGAACTGTGTTGTGTGTGTGTGTGTGTGTGTGGGGGGGGAGGTGTTCTAGGTAAAGGCAGGGTGTGCTTTATTTGAGAATAACCAGGAAAAATAACTAGGATAATGGTTCATTATAGGCTAAAGGCCTGCTCAGCTGTTTGAGCCAACACAAAAGAGGGGATCCCAGCTTTATGGGCTACAAGGGGCAACGGTGGAGAAAATGAAGTAATTCTTGACATACATGATAACACTTGGCAAAGGCAATTAATATTCAAGCGAACTATAGGGGATCAGCTTTTCCAGATATCCTGAAGACATTCTGTAAGAGAAATGATTACGCTGTTAATAAGCCTGGGGTCTACACAAGGGGACGGGTTTATGGCATATTTTAGATTATGCATATATGGATATGTAATTGTATGGCATGCAGCACCCATCCTCCTCATTAATGAAGTTCTACTGCAGTTTCTTCTTAACTTGTTGAGAGTAATTGATGTTGACAGATTCGTGTCCTATACAGATATAATACAGCAAAGGAAGAACACAAACACAGTTTCCCCTAGCTGACAGTTATGCACCCAGGCAGGTAAGAATCCATCCATCCATCCATCTATTCATCCATCCATGCATTTGGTAGCTCCAAATTCAGGTCAGGGTTGCGGTGGCAGGGCAAGCAGAATGGCCCAGGCGTCCTTTTCCCCAGCAACTTCCTCCGACTCTGGAGAGAAATTCCCCATTCAAACCCACAATAGACATTCCACATTCATCAAAGCTAAAGGCAGTCATTTTGTCGAGACCAGTGACCTCATCACTGCAGCTATGTTGGAAACAGCTAACTTGTTTGATGCGGCTTTTGCGAACAGGCGCCAAGTTAATTTGATTGGTCTATATGCGGCTGCATTATGTCATTTTCTGGCCGGTGGCATTTCTTTTGGAGATTAGAATTCATAGTATTCCCATGATGACACATGCATTTCCTACCGATATGGTGCCTTACAATATAAACAGTTCATTGGCTGTGGCTGTCGTTTGATTATAATCACCTGTTAATTTATTACAGTCACCTGTTATTTTCCTACCAAGATGGCAGTGTGATGATGTAACAGAATACTATGAATAGGATAAACCAGAAATGATCCGCACAGTTCGCTGAACAAAACTACAGTAGCCATGGACATGGTCAGTGGTGGAAGAAGTACTGAAATCTTTTACTTAAGTAAAAGTAGCAATACAACAATGTGAAGATACTCCATTACAAGTAAAAGTCCTGCATTCAAAATCTTACTTAAGTAAAAGTATATAAGTATTGGCAGCAAAATGTACTTAGAGTATCAAAGTAAACATACTCATTATGCAAACTGTCCCCATTTAGACAGTTATATTTTTCATAAATTATTGGAATATTAATACTGATTTATTGACATACATGTACATGTAAGCAGCATTTTAAAGTTGTCAACGTAAAGCTAATCTTAACAATTTAGCTATACTTTTGGGTAGTCTAATCTGTAACAATGCTATTTTATAGTTATTTTATAAAGATGATCAAATGTTTTAAATATAAACTATTGATCTGAAAAGTAACTAGTAACTATAGCTGTGAAATAAATGTAATGGAGTAAAAAGTAGCCTAAAATGGAAATACTCAAGTAAAGTACAAGTACCTCAAAATTGTACTTAAGTACAGTACTTGAGTAAATGTACTTAGTTACTTTCCATCACTGGACATGGTGGATGCTTATGAAAAGGTTCCCTTGGGTGTTTACCTGTGGCACCAGCAGGGCAGAAGCTCCCAGGCCAGCTGGGAGATGTAGTCCCTCCAGCGGGTCTTAGCATGTCTACCCCAGGGTCTCCTCCCTGTCAGCCGCACCTGGTGCGCAGGTTAGGTAACTGATTGATTTTCAAGTGAACGGACTGCACACTAATGCAAACCCAGACACACAGACACACACAATGTGTTTGGGCCTTAATTAAAAGCAAGAAGTGTTTGATTGCACCTCTGCGTAACACTAAGAATTTGTCTGACTCACACAATGACAGCAGTGGAAGAACAATTATCAAAATTGTCAGTGTATGTGTGAAAGATATGAAACTGAGCTGGGTGGAATTAACAGCACCCAGTCACACAAACAGCCTCCCCACCCCGTTCAAACACAAACACACATATGTGTGTATCGGGGGGTAGGTGATAACTACACAATGCTTCATGCAAGCACACTCTTAGCAGACTTGATCCTATTCAAGTGCGAGTGTTAACGCTTTATACATAATGGGCCTGGGAAAAAGACTGTCATGTTGCACAAGATGAATCTCAGAGGTGGCGTGAGCTGAGAGAGCGAATAGGTGCCTCCTCTCCTTTCTCACAGCCAGTCACACCTCCACACACACACACACACACACACTGAATCACAATGCAGTCAGCGGAGACTCTTTCTCAGCTGAGTTATTTTGAGTCCTAGTAGTCGGCTCATATGTATACAGAGCAAACCTAGATCTCAAATATGGATCCACAACATACATAATTGCATATGATATTCTTGTTTCCTTTTGCTCTGTCTCTCTCTGGCTGAGTCACACATACACACACATACACACAAGTATGCGCACACACACACACACACACACACACACACACACACGCGCACACACACACGTGCGCGCTAACACACACATTCTCCCTCTTATTACCACTCCTTGCTCCCGACCTGTCAGGTCTGGAATAAAGGTATGAGAACGGAGAGGTCTTGACAGAGCAGCGAGTATACACAATGCACACACGCACACACACATACACACACACACACACACACACACACACACACACACACACACATAAACGCGCACCCTCAGTCAGTTACTTGCTTTATTTCCTAGTGATCCTTCATCTCTCTGTATCCCTCTCCAAGGCTTCTCTCTTAACCCTCTCTTCTGCTGTCTATAAAGATGTCTCCTTTTTTTTTCATCCCTTCACTGACATGACAAAGAGAGAGGCTTCGCACATCTCCCTCACTCTCTCCTTTCCTCTCACTCTCACGTATACATCACGGCTCTCATTTCTCTTTGAAAGGAGTGACGCTTCCCCAATCCACAGCAGTCCCCATTTGGTTTTGTGAAGGCATCGCAATTCAGCCGGCTTTACTGCAGCGGAGAGGAAAAGAGGCGTCCTTGATGCACAGCAAAATCGTGTTATTTTAACCCTGAGCGTGTAAAAATCAACATTGTGCCAGTGCTTGTACAAGTCCACACCATCAGAGTTAATTCAGCACTTTTAGATAGTTTTGAACAGCTGCCCTAAAGCCATATCAGCTCTATGAGGAACAAACAACACTCCAATCAACACTTGACAGCTCCAGATAACTGTCACTGAAAATGTCACACTGGGAAATTTGTTAGACTTTGGAGCATGGTCTAACTAATACTATCTAATACTAACTTTTCTATTTTTCTTTCAACTCTTTCTCCCTCTGCCTTCATCAGTTAAAGAATATTTCCTAAAGAGCTTCTGACAATTCTCTCTCTCTCTCTCTCTCTCTCTCTCTCTCTCACACACACACACACACGCACACACAAAACACACGGTGCGTCTCTCACACCTGCCAATCGCAGTCTGATTCTGGCAGTGGAAGCCTTCGTCTTTAAGTCTCAACTCCAGCGTTGAATAGCTCTCCCAGCAGCGCCCCTGAAACGTCATCAGCTTTGGAAATGCTGACAGACTGAAAAAGCAGCTGAGTCATTCTTAATGAAGATCAGGAAGCTTTTCCTCCTTTCCCCCCTTTCCCTCCATCATCAGAATAACAAGCATGCTGGCACAGACAGCATAGGCTTACCCCACTGGAAATTTACTGCTACAGCACTAGCTGTCAAAAAGTTACAGACCGTCGGCAAATAAAAGCCGGGACCAGAACAAATTCTTACTTTCTGCACTTCCCCTTTATTTGCCATAACAGGTTTTCCCCTCTATATGGATGTCGATGGCTGATTTGCATTGTTCAAAAACATCACTAAAATGTTGTTCGAGTCAAAACATGCCAGATGACCGCGGAGTGACCGCTAAAGTAATGCCAGCAGGAGAACAGGATAGATAAAGACTCCCAGCTATCAAAGTATGAGCGCGCTCTAAATCTTTTTGTAGCAGGTTTCCTTTGTAGCAGAAATCGGAGTTTGATGCTGCCGGAATCCCTTGAGGCAAGCGTGAACTGTGTACACTTGACAGCAAATATCATATTTTGACATCTGCACAAATCTCATTCTACTCATGAGACCACCTTGTAGCCTAACTGCCTATGAGCAGTGTTCTGATGCTGTGTGGACTCTACTATATGTCACGGACGCACTGCTGTATGTCGTGCACATATTATCCCAGCAGCAGAAACTGAGGGGGAGTCAAGGGGGAGTCAAGCAGCATCAATCCTGCACAATTTCTCGAGTAAAGAAACCGAACGGAATCCGCAGAATTGTCTGCGATGGGAGATTATGATGGAAATTTATGCTCTCTTTTTATGCCTGCAGTTGATATATTGGGTCTCGGGAGGGCCGAGGATGCTTTTGAGCCACTTCAATTAACCAAATACTTGCGGAAAAAAGTTACACGACTCATCAGCAACCTAGCTGATATTCATGAGGGAGGTTGGGATTTTAGGCTTTGGTGTCAGATTCTCTATGTCGGGCTCACCGACTCCGCTTCACTTAAACATCCATTATGCTCCCAGGTAGAGTTTGCCTCCCACATAAACCGAAAAGAACGGCGTGATATGCAAAACTGCGGTCAATTACACAGACTATATGATACAATGGCAAAATAGAAAGGGAGAAGAAAGAAAGAAAGAGACACATAAGTGCTGTAATGAATGTGCTGTAATCTTGGCAGTGTTGATCTCATTATTTGTTTATACCTCCTCACACCTGCCTAGACACGCCGTTCCACAATGTTTCCCCTCTTCATTAGTAAGGAGCTACTGCTGTGCACTAATGCATGTACTCGGCTGATGTTCATGTTCTGGGTGTTTGTGTCTGTCCGTGCGTGTATTTTCGATGTGTGTGCGCGTGTGACAGAGTGTGTGTGTGTGTGTGTGTGAGAGAGAGAGAGAGAGTGTGTGTGTGTGTGTGTGTGTGTGTACACGCTGGCATATTTTCCTTTTGATTAAACTCCTGCGGTGAAGAGATACCTCCTGTGTCTCTGCAAACTCCTCCTGTTTTTGACCTTTCTGACAAACGGGCAAACACACACACTCACACACACACACACACACACACACACACTCTCTCTCTCTCTCTCTCTCTCTCTCTCTCACACACACACACACACACACACACATCACATGCACACATGTCCACACATACTCTTTCACACAAGCCGGTGATGGATGGTGTTATTACCTGAAGCTCTTAAGGGGCAGAGAGGTGCTTAAGAGAACAAACACACCTGACTGTTTGTGCTTTATCATCAGGAATTAACACTCAGATCCACACACACACACACACACACACAAGCACAAGCACACACACACATACACATACACACACATATCAAATACATGCAATATTCTTTCACAACATTACCATTTACCAAGGGAAGATGGTATGTTCTTACCCAATTTTGTTTTCAGCTTTCCCCCGCACACACTCTCTCACCTGTGAAAATTATTCATTAATGATTTATTGAGACTCACACAACCACAGCCACCCATGCTTGAGAGGCGGAATTAAGCTTTGCATTTCTAACACAACATTAAGTACTGGTAAACACACACACACACACACACTACATCTTTTATACGTTTATTGTTACCAGAGTGGATCTGCTTCATTAGGGCATTTTAGCACTCTGGATGACCTTGCTTTGTTGCTAGATGGAGTAAATACAACACCACCGAGGAAGAAAATAACCTGTTTCTGTAGGTTGATCAGGCTCTTGATAAAAGTGATGATTCTGATGATGGATATCATTTCGCTGATCGCCTATGTCTCTCTCCAAGACTGATAATAAAGATATCTTCCTTTCATCCCTCTCTTTTTCTTGCTGTCTTTTACTCCCACTCTCTCTCTCCCTCTTTTTGCCTCCCCCTCTCCCTCTGTCTCCCTCTCTCTCTCTCCCCCTCATCTCCATTTTTGCTGATTGCTTTGCACCATTAATATTTCATGTGTAATGTGGCTCTTTTGGATAGTGTGAGCATAGTGTATGTGCCCCTGTGTACTGAATTTGTGTGTGTGTACGTGTTTGTGTGTGCACGTGTACGTGTGTGTGTGTGTGTGTATGTGTGTGTGTGTGTGTGTGTGTGTGTGTGTGCGTTTGTGTGTCAGTGCCGCAGTATCAAATTCTGCTCTCACAGCTGTCGGCTAGTCTCAGCGTGGTTGTGATCTGTCTGTCTACCTCTCAACCTTCAACCTCTCCTTCTGTTTCTCTTTCTCTCTCTCTCGCATCCCTTTCCATCCCTCTGTTCCTCTCTTTATCTTTTCTTCTTCACCGCTTCCCCTGTTTCTTCCGCGGCATCCTCCTCCTACCCCTCTCCCTTGATGCTCTCTCTCCATCCCTCCCTCTGAGCTATTCCACCACTTTTTTTTTTTTTCTGTTGCTTTACTTTCAATCTTTCAGTTTCACTCTGGCTATTTTCACCTCTCAGCCGTTCTTCCTTAAAATACTTTTTTTTTTTTTTTTTTTTTTAGCATCTTGGCTCTTGCTTTTGTCAGAGATGCAGTCTATGTGAAAACAAAATGCTATGAAAGATACAGTATGATGGGAAGTGCAGTTTATGCACAAGATTTTGTGTCTCTACTATGCACTGAAGGAAAACTTGTCATTATTATGAAGATCATGGTCATTGTTATTTCTCTCACTTATCTTGTTTATGTAATATTCTTTTAGAAATATTTTTTGTATAGTTTGTCTTGGAAATTGATTGTTGTTCTTTTTATGATGTTCCAGAGTGTAAGGTGAGTGACTTCAGGACTACATTTGTCATTAGACACACCTGTCATCAATTAGGTCTACCAGTTAGGAATTGCTGACCTATGGGATTGAGTGACACCCTTAATTGGGTGTAAATTATAAAATGTGTCCGAAATGACTTAACTTCCATTTGAACCCTGATGAAAAGCTGTATAGACTGAAACCGGTGGGCCTTTTAAAGTGTACAGGCCATGTTACAATAAAGACTATTTTTCCGCAAGAGCACCTGCGCTTTTCTTGAGTTTTCTATAAGAAAGAACCGTCCTTGAGCACACCACAATTTCCTTTATAAGACCTTTTAATTTCTCCACAGATAGATGACTGGTCTAACAAAGCAATGCAATGCAACTATTATGGTGCGTTCAAGACAACTGGGAACTGGGAAACTCCCTACGTCTGAATAGGAAAATCCATTTGAACGGACCTCAAACTCATAATTCCTAGTCCTGACCTCAGGTTCCCACCAATATAAAACTTCCATGGTTCCCACCTTGACCACAACGTTCTGAAGTGGGAAGTAAGAAATTCCAAGAGGGAAGTTTCACAGTAGTTCCCACTTGTCTTGAACGTATCATTAGATTCTGCCTTCGCTCTCTTCTCATGACAGGGTGAAAATGACCATACTTTGAGGAAGACCTGTATGTTTCAGTGCCACATTTATTTGAGCTGGAATGCATTGAGCAGGTCTATTTCCCTACTTTTGGGAGGAGCTGCTACTTCATCCTGTAGACCTCCAGCCATTGAGCTAAGCAAACCACTCCCATTCCTTCCAACTGCATGCAGAGACATTAAAATGGCATCCGCAAGCTCGTCTGATTCTGCATAAGTAGGAAAAATAGCTAAATCCCCCCAGGACTGGAACTATCCCTTTAAGGGTCTTCATTTGCAACTGAGTAGGACAGTGACGATGGATACAGTGGGGAAGCGGGGAAGTAGTGGGAAGTTGTGATAAGTACACGATGAGAAAAGCTTTGGCTTGACGCAGCAAGGAAATGTCAGTCTTGTGCAATGGGCCGCTGTGTGACAGCACTGCCTGCATGTCCAATTCTGGACGGAGCTCAGTGAGGAGAGAGGGGTGGGATGCCAGTCTGAGGGAGACAGGCAAGTGACAGCTTCATGTTGATATGGTGTTAGAGGACATGAAACTGCGTAGGAGCGGGTTTGACCTCTGCAGTGACTGTGACAGAACAGTGTGAGTTAGGAGTGTGGTGAGAGAGTTGGTCAGTTTAATATGCAAAGTTCTCCTCATGAAATATTGTTCAAACTCAGGAAAGTCCAGCGGTTGGAACGGCTTTATATTGCCTGTCATGAAGCATCCCTAAATGTCTCTTTAGGCAGCCCTGCTGGCTGGGGTGTGTGTGTGTGTGTGTGTGTGTGTGTGTGTGTGTGTGTGTGTGTGTGTGTGTGTGTGTGTGTGTTCCAAAAGCCTCCTGCTGATTACAGGCACACACTGTTCCCTGCACCTTAATGAACAGAATCACCACTGACACACACATTTATTACCCTTGTCTCTCATTATGGAATTTACGTGTGTGTGTGTGTGTGTGTGTGTGTATGTACGTGCGCATGCTGGTGTATGTATGTGTGTGTGTGTGTGTGTGTGTGTGTGTGTGCTGGTGTATGTATATGTGTGTGTGTACGCGCATGCTGGTGTATGTATATGTGTGTGTGTGTGTGTGTGTGTGTGTGTGCATTAACTCCAGTTCCACCGTGGGTGCTGGCGTGTGATTGGCTGCGGATGAGAGCTAAGGTTGGCACGGTAACATTTCCGCAGAAGGCCGTAAAGCAGTAGGCCTGGAGCGCAGGCAGCATCTGCCCCTCCGCTGCTGCCAAGACATACACACAACCTTAACACACACACACACACACACGGATCTGCACAAACACACACACACACACACCCATACAGATTAACATACATATACTGACACACACACTAGATAATTCTCAATCTCTCCATTTAGCCCCAGCCCCCTGTCCCTTGTGCCAATCTATTCTCTCTGCTGGAACTCGTCCGACGCTCTATCACTCCGCTGACCTCTCCGCTGCTCTCCTCCTCCATCTCTGCCACGCCTCTGTCCCTCATAAGCGTCTCGCTCTCTTTCTCTCTCTCTCTCTCTCTCTCTCTCTCTCGCTCTCTCTCATATTCAATTCTCCAGCCCTCCTCTCTATTTGTCTTTCCTTCTAGCTGCCCCTCTCTATCACTCGCTCCGAGGTAAAGTGTTCCCGTATATACCCACTTGTCTGGCGCTGTGCTCGTTTTCTCCCTCTCCCACCTTTCCTGCCCTGCAACAGCACCACGCACTCCCATGCAGGTCTGCCCCGACTCTCGCACATATAGACACACCCGTACACATTCACCACACACACACACACACACACGCACGCACAGAGTCACCGCGCTGCCACCCACACGCAGGTCGCTATGGCCAGGAGATTCAGTCATAACTCAAAGGCTGACCTTTCATAAGCCACTGCTCCAGACAGATGAATAGCCCTATAGCACTGTGTCTATGTGTAGCTGTGTGTGTGTGTGTGTGTGTGTGTGTGCGTGTGTCCATGTGTGTGGGTGGGTTGTGTGTGTGGGTTGTGTGTGTGGGTTGGTTGTTTTTGGTGGCGAAGTGCATGTGTGTGTGTGTGCTTGTATTTGTGCACGCGCGTGTATCTCTGTGTGTATGGGGCGGCTAGTGATGAGTCCGTGCCTGTGTGGGCGTGTTTGTGCGCATACCTGTGTGTGTATGTATGTGTCTTTGTTGGTGTGTGTGTGTGTGTGTGTGTGTGTGTGTGTGAGATAAGGGCTGTGGCTTGGGAAGAGATGGCGATGACTACACGGTGTGGATAACGAGGAAAAGCACAAATGTGAGTCGGCCGCATGAGAAAAACAAAAAAGTTACCCTGGCTTCTTGTTTATTGTATCTGCTGTATTTCTTGCACTGATGTTATAAATAAATGATTAAACTGATGATTAAAACGTGTTTGTGCTTGCATGTGAATGAACACTTAAAACTGCGTGGGCTTGTTTAACTGCAGTGTGTATAAGGGCAGGCTCGCTGAGACTCTCTCTCTGTGTGCTTTATGAGGCCCTCTGGACATGTTAGCATACTATTGATAATCAATACGGCTTCTGTCCCACTACTTCTACATCAAAGAGGTTTTGGTCTCTCTCTCTCTCCCTCTCTCTCTCTGTCTACATACGCAGACGCACACATAAGAAGGCACGTGTCGCCCGCACATGGACACACAGACACAAAAACAAGTACAGACATGCATACCGACACACACAAAGATACGGACACGAGCACACATACACAAGTGCGCACATCCACCTACCCACACACACACACACACACACACACACACACACACACACACAACAAAAAATAATTACAGAAAATGATAGAGTGAAAGCCTTTGCGCTTGCCGTCTTTTTTTCGTTATGTGAAGAAATTAAATGGCAAGTGGGTGCCAAGTGTGCTCTGTCGCTACTTGCACAGCGACTGTGAACAGGAAAACACATTAGAGTCTTGGGTTTTTATTTGTGATTGTACTCCTGCTTGGTCCAGAGAGTGTCTTGAGCCTAACTGTTTGCACCTGCACTCTCTTAATTCCTATTATGCCACTGCAATAGCTTTTATACTTGTAAAAACGATGTTGTACCTGTGCGTTTTTCCTGCTATGATAAGAACAATCGTCCGAACACTACACAATAATGCAACTCCATTCTCAAGTCCACTCAACATGTTACAATAGAATAGGCGACAACAACGTGACCCACTTAAAGGCTTTCTCTCTCACCCCTGTCTCTATGATTTCTACAAAAGCCATGGTAACAACGTTGCCATGACCACCCTGAAACCGCTGGCAACCGTGGTTATATATATATATTGGGCAACTTTTAAATAATGTCAAAAAAACAATAATGCAAAAGATTTCTCACTGAGGTCACAGTGAGAAAGTGATAATTTTTTAATGGTTTATTTACGCCTTACTTCGGGAGAAACATATGCAGATCCCGAAGACACTCGCACACCTACATACACAGCCCTACACACAAATATACACGTACACACACACACACACACACACACACAAACACACAAACACAAACCCTGACAGACTGTCTGCTCAAAACTAGAGATAAATTATAGATCATGTTCCCACTCAGCTTGTGCCTCAGCCAGACAGAGTTTCGGGCTAAAACGCTGAGACAGAGCGTTTCACCCTCTCATCTCGGTCAAAAGAGAAAAAATGGTAAGGGGGTGATGTATAGATAGGGCACTTAAACAGTCCCCCTCAGTACACGTTGTGACATAGTGGGGACAAGTCAAACTGAGGGTCAAATTTCTGCTCCCTTGAGGACAGCAATCTGACGTTTTTGCCTCTCTCCTCACCCATATGTCTTTGTACTGCTACATTTCTTAAATGCTTACTCCTCTATCATCTGCGTCCTATGTTTTTATTCTTCCTCTATCTTTCTATAAAGCCTACCTCTTCACTTTTATATCTAATTGATTTGCAGCATAGGGCTTGTTTTGCATGTATTTGTTACTGATTTATAAGTACAAGGTACTTATGTTATCTATTAGTCACTGAGAGCAGTAATTAGTTACACAATTTATTATGTTTCTTCATAAAAACATTTCCAAAATAGATGATTTCATCCTCTCCCAAGGATAAACCGGAACAATTCAATTACCTTGCCGGTGTGCTTTTGTGTTAACTATCAAGGCAACCCAATAATGCTGAACTGGGTGGCAAACAACAGCACAATCAGAGGCAATAATCTCAGTAACTACATTTCTGATGAGTGTTATACACATCCAGACTTTATTATTTTTTTTCTTGTCTTTTTAAGTCCAACTTGGGGCTCTTCCACCACAAATTTGGAGCAGGTGCTTCAGGAGATCTGCTGTCATGTTATTTGCAGTGGGAGGCTTGTTTTGTACCTGTGCGCAATTTACAGTTGACAATTTACTTGACATTCTTTCACTGGATAAAATCAAAGAAGTGGGAATAGTTCCACTCAGAGAAAGTAACATTGTCTGCCATTTCTCATCGAAGCTAACTCAGTGTGAGAGGACAATGACTAATTATTACAAAAGCAAATCAGTGGATGTGGGCGGGTGATGAGTTTTTGAATGATTCAACTTTAAACTTGTTAATACAAAAATACAAAAGTAATGACTTTTGTATTTTTGGCTACTGGTAACTGTAATATTATGAGTGACATTTAATAGTTGACATTTAATAGTTATATTAATATATATATATATATATATATATATAAACCCTCCATCCTTATCCACATGCACATGTGTCTGTCCTGTACTGTATTCTTTTTTAAATAAACCCTCTCTCTTCATCCCTTGGGCTTGTTTATTTGTCCTATACTGAACTTAATCATCTAAAAGGAGGAGAGGGTCATTTGCCCGCCACTTTGGAGTCGTCTATGATTGCAATAACATAACAAGCCAAAATTGGAGTGGATAGCTCTTCCCTCTTTCCTTTTGTAGTAGTGGGAGAATAACTGAAAGAAAGCCGAGAGGTCACACGATAGTAGGCTAATATGATCCCTCTCTCTCTAGTAGTAGAGGGAGAATAACTGACAGAAAACACAGGTCACATGATAGTAACCTAATATACCTCCCCCTTCTCTATATCTCTCTCTCTACCTCTCTCTCTCTCTCAGCTGCTGACTCTGCAGAGACTCACACTGCCCACTGTTGCCCTTCTAATTATTGAACACGTGTGAATGTTTGACTGTGTGTGTGTGGGTGTGAGTGTGTGTGTCCTGCTTTGCCTTTCTGCTTCCCCGAGTGTGTAAAAACACGCACGTCTGTGTGCGACATTCATGCATGTATAGGTATGAGCTGTGCCTCCATGTGCACGTGTAATACATGCTTTCCTCCATGTATGTCTTTTGTGTGTGTGTTCATGTGTGTGTGTGTGTGTGTGTATGTTGCTGTTTGTGTACACGCATCTCTGTGGATGCATGCGAGTCACTTTGGGCCAGACTCTCGCTCTCTCTCTTTTTTTTGCTAATCCCTCTCCGGCCAAAAATAAAGACAGAATCTTCTTTATCCTCTGGACTTTTGGGAGGAAAGGAAAGAAAGAAGGAGAGAGGGGAGAAAGGACAGCGGGGGGAGACGAGTCAGATGAGGGAAACGGAGAGATGGAAGGGGAGAGGGGGACGGGGGGAAGAGGAGGAAGAGGGACTCTGGGGGGTCATTAGGGAAGAGGGGGGCAGAGGGAGAGGTGATAACAAAGAGCGGAGGAGAGGAGAGGGAGAGGGGGATGGAGGGGAAGATGGGTGGGTGGGAGGGGGGTTGAGATGTTATGAGGGAGAGGAAAGGAGGCGCCGAGGAAGGAGGGATAAAACGGGTAAAAGTTGGGAGAGAAGGACGGGTGGGGGCAAAGTGGACCCCCTCTCACTGCCATGGAAACAGGGTTTGAGCTCGCTGAGTGCGGTCCGTTGTTGAAAAAAAAAAAAAAAAAGTTTAAAATAGATGAGAGGGGAAATGGGAGAATGAAGAGATGAAGGAGGGAAGAGAGAGGGGGGAGGGGGGAGAAGACGGGAGCGGGGTGAGAAAGCGGGACGGCCGAATTGGGAGGCTGAGAAGAGCGAGCAAGAGAGAGAGAGAGAGAAAAGAGGCACAAAGTAAGGATTTGGGGGAAGAGGAGGAGTCGAGAGAGTTTGAAAGAGACGGAGCGAGAGAGCGAGAGAGAGAGAGAGAGGGAACGGGAGAGAGGAGAGAATGGAGCGGAGTGTGAGAGGGAGAGAGGGAGAGAGAGAGAGAGAGAGAGAGAGAGAGGATTGGAAAGTCAGAGAGGAAAAAAGGGAGGCGGAGAGAGAGAATCAGGCCATTCATCCATGCCTCTGGAGACGGACGCAGTCTGAATTCAGGATAGCTCAGTCAAAACGCCAACTCCACTTTGTCCCACAGCACCTCCGTCAGTCTCTGCTATAGCTACCAAGTGGCTGGGACACATCTAGAATACCTTAACACCATGACTGACAGCAATTGGCAGTATGTGATACACCCCCCCCCCACCCCCCCAGACACACACACACACACACACACACACACATACACACACCGCATACCGCACACCGCACCTTACTCAAGCAACGTTGTCAAATTTTCGGGGGCAATAATGGCGATCATAGGAACACCCTGGAAAGCCAAGTTTGTTACTAGTGTGTCAGCTAATGGGGGATTCTGATGATAAATAATACACACACACACACAGACAAACACACACACACACACACACACACACACACACAGGACACAAACACACTCAGCATGCCCGGGGATACATGCTGGAGTGTTGTCGGAACCCCAGAATCTCCCTTCTCCGGCACCAGAGAGCTTCCATAACCCTGTCGGATAATTGGTCTCCAGGGATACAATGCTGCTTAAAGCTAAAAGTTAAACCCTAATAAGGCTGTAAACACACACACCCACACACACACACACACACACACACACATGCAAAACATCATGAATGTTATATACACATGCAAGACTACATGCACACAAACACGGATTTAAATCATTTAAGTCTGCTTCGTTACAACCGAAAACGAATGGTGATAAATACTGAAGGGAAGAAACAAGTCAGTCAGTTTTGCTGGCTTTGCCATTTAGCCTCTCAGGCAGAGAGAGCAGAGCAAACAGACGCACTGTCCTGGTTATGCAGTAGTTTTCACTGAGGCGTGAATGTTTGTTTTGCCATTTTTTTCCTTTTTCTTTTCTAGTTGTAACTGTTCAGCTTTATGTTTAAGAAATTGCAGCACATCCCACAGGTATTTTGACCATGGTCACTGTGTGTCTGCCTGCATCTGTGTGTGTGTTTATACCTGCATCGCTGCATCTGTGCCTGTGTGTCTGTGCCTCTGTGTGTGTGTGTGTGTGTGTGTGTGTGTGTGTGTGTGTGTGTGTGTGTGTGTGCGTGCATGCGCGTACGTCTGTGTGACCTTGTCAAGAGCGTTCCTATTTAATCATCTCGGGGAAATCTCAAACATTCCCTTAAAATTGAACATGAAAGGTAACCTTCTCTATTTTTACTCTCCGTCTCTCTGCAGAGAATCAGGGAATTATCTTTTTCACTCCGCCTCAGATCCGTAGAAGGCGCCTGAATAGGATGGAGAGAGAGGGAGAAAGAGAGAGAGAGAGGAAGAGAGAATGACACACACACGCACGCACACACACAGAGGAACATAGTGACAGAGAAAGTGAGAGTGAGGGGGTAGAGAGAGTGACTGAAAGAGAAAGAGTGACAGCAAGAGAGGAAGCAAGTTGGAGAAAGACAGGAAAGCGAGGAAGAAAGGAGGCGAGGGGAAGAGGGGACGGTGGCTTGTGTGAAGGACTGGAAGACAGACAAATTATTTGGTAGAGATGCAGAATGCTCCAGCCCTGAAAGGCTTGCAGAATGAGACGTCCATTTAACGAGATGAAAAGTGAGAGGACACAAAGAAGATGCTATAATGAGGCGTGGTAGCAGTTCATGGTACTTGTACAAACAACTCCATTAGAAGTAGCTCGGAGATGCTGAGAAGCAGGATTCGGTTGCTACTGAGGCTGCCAGTTGCTAGACAGCGGTTTAATGACAGCACGTCGTTATGATACACTGCTTTCCCCAGATGGACGCCGCGCACGCTCGCACGCTCGCATTCACACCAATCGCGGGGCGCGAGCGTGTGCATGCACATACGCACAGACTGGCCCCTTCCACACGGCAGATATCACCCTCACCAGGCACACTCTTTGTTAATGTATTTGTCAGTCTCTCTCTCTCCCTCTCTCTCTCTCTGTGTCAGTAGCTAGGGCAGCTGGCTAAGTGGTGGTGTTGGTTGAGCCTGAGGCAAGAGCAAGGAGACCTCAGGTTTTGGCTGGGCTGAAGTATTTAGGCAAGCCGTCCGAAGCCTGTTTCACTCAGTCAGAACCCAGCGGGTCAGTCCCACCAGAGACCAATTACAACTCTACTGCCAATCCGCGGACGGGAGGCGCGATCAAACGAAACAATGCACAGAAATGCAGAATGTGCACATACGGGCCCACACGCGTGAGCACAGCATACTGTACGCACGCACGCACCCGAGTGAGCGCGCCGACACGCACACAAACACTTTTTTTTTTCTTTTTTCTATGTCTGTTGTCATCTCTCTCGCCGACGCTGTCTCTGTATGTCTCTCTATCCTTATTTCTGTGTTTCTTAACAAACATAATAATCCTTCTGTCTCTTACCGCTCCACCAAGTCCCCAAGGCTTCACAGTAACACTCACAGAGACCCACATACCAAATGTTCCACTCCCAACAATATTTACCAAAAAAAAGTGTTTTCCACGCAGGCAGACTTAACCAAGGACAGTGAGAGGTAACTGAGCGCACACGTGCACGCACACGCACACACACACACACACATACGCGCACACGCACACACAGTCTGCCCCATCGGTGACTCACTGTCTGCAGCACACACGTTACTGTAACTCCTCAACTTCTCATGGTGACACACACACACACACACACACACACACACGCGCCACCAGAGCATAAATCATTCATAATGATCATTAAAAGGAGAGAAGGGGGATAGGTGGGTGGAATAAATCTCTCCTCTAGCCCCCCTCCCTTAGTCACGGTGATGTGAACTGACAGTCACCAATTACCCAGAGTCATCTGGGCCAGGGAGCATAAGGCATGGTCACACACTCACACGGACACACCCAAACACACACACACACACACACACACACACATAGACAACAACACACCTATATGTACTGTGTATGTACACCCACGCACAAACACACATGGACACAAAAACATGGACACCCACACTCAGACATTGACACACATTCAAAAGCATATATGCAGACACACTGACATTGACACATATAAACACGCACTGACGCTGATAATCACGCACGCACACGCGCACACACACACACACACACACACACACACACAGAGCACACTTACCTTGATTTATTCCTCTTATTCCTCTCCTTGGCTAGAGGGAAGAAAGGGTCTCTCTCTGTCTTCCCTCCGTAAGCCCCAGGGAGAAGAGGCACTTAAGAGAACACAGGCGCGACACATGTTGAACCGGGGCTGCTGCTGAGGCGCACGGAGCAGAGGCGAGGGGAACAAGAGAGCTCCATTCAAACAAAGATAAAAAAGCTCCTCTCGACTGGTAAATGACAAGCCTATGGGCTGGCACTGGATTGGGACAGTTTAGCACTGCTGTATTTAGATTGTAGTTCTCTTTGCAAGCTTGGCATTAATGCATTTTGTTTTAATGGGGAATCCCTCCTGTGTGCCATTTAAAAAAAAACTCTCCACAGGTTGATTTGTCTGGGAGCTTTTTAGGATTAACAACTTGAAGCATTTGTAAAAGTAACCATTTAACAAGGAATTTTGCCGTGGTTGGCGTCAATCGACCTTCAACTGAATTTAGTCAGTAAGTGAATTTATTTAATATTAAAAACCTTTTTTCTGTAAAAACGGTTTGATCTATAAAAGCAGCAAATGTCCGTCTAATTTTAGGAAGCGTATTGCATTATCCATTTAGGTTTGGGATAGAGTGAATTGGCTGTGAATCTGTGCAACCAAGTAGTACAGAATGTGTGGCTTCAGAGGCTTTGCCAAGATAGAATCCTTTCCACCGTCTTACCAAACGGACAGAGATCATTCTAGTTTTCACTGCTGTACAGTAAAGACACAATCCACCGAATGCCTCTCAGCTCAGTTCAGTTTATCCCAAACAGTTTACTTTAGATGTCATTAGGCATGATGATATGCTATTAGGATGAGATTGGTTGTGAAACGGTGATTCAGGGCTTCTGAGATACGATAAACGTGCCGGAATTAGAGGGCAGAGATGTCATCAGCAACCAGGATACATGTCCTAGACCTGAGGACCCCAGAGCTGGGCTCATACAGAGTGATTAATTACAGGAAAATCACTTTCACAAGTTTTAAGGAGGGCCCATAATATCAAGTTTGCTCAGTCAGTATCTGAGCTAGAGTGTGAGTCAGCGAAAGAAACAACCAGTCCACTAAAACGACTGCAAGAGTCCACATGAGACAAAGAGTAAACATGGTGTAAGGCAACAGAAATGTGTCCTCAATATTTCACAGCATTCAAAAGAAAAGGTGCTTTATGCACAGAACTCAAATTTAATGGGGAGTCAATTCTTTGAGGTTTTTATTGGTTATGCAGGAGTTGATGATGTGATGTTGGTTGGATAAAGATAATGCAGTACTTCTGAAATATAATAAGGGACATGTTTCTTTTAAGGATTCTGTTTGGAAGAAAAGTTGTCACGTATTTCTGAATCAGGTTTTAAAAACTGTCAGTAGGAACTGTCAACACTGCCAGACTCAGCTGCAGTGTAAAAACCAAACCAGCTGGTTTAGGAAAGATGGCCTCGGTAGAAAAGACTGCAATAACCAAAAGGTCACAGGTTTGAGTCCTGCAACAGTGTGTGTCCTGTCCTTGAGAAAGATACTGATTCTGACCTGTTCACTCATTAAGTAGATAAAAGCATTAGCTACTTTAAGTGACTAAAATGCAAAAACAAAAGAAAAAGGCAGATAATTGCTGTTTCAAAAATGCTTATAAAATCCTGTTCAATAAACAAAGGTTGAACAACAATTGAACAACATCAATAATGTTGTGTTGCTTTTATTTTAATGCCAGTGATCATTTCATAAGGATAATTATTCTACTTCTTAATGCTATAGGTCTTATTTTGGGATTAAATTTGTCAAATGATCCCGGAATAGAGGATGGAATAGAGGATGATCACCAGTCACTTACAGTAATCGCCTTTGAATTTATCAAGCCACTTGACAATTTATCACTCTCTTCACATGCAATTTCATCACGTTTAAATGTATCAGTTAATTGTTCGTTCGGCTCTTCCAGGCACTAAAGGCTGCACACCTTAAATGATAAATGGCAATTTAGTTGTTGAAATGATAAATAATGAATGACAGGAAGAGGTGATAAATTATGAAAATGGCTCTGTTTTGATCAAATCACCACTATTTTACTCAAATCGCCTTTGGATTACTCAAATCACTTGACAAATTATCACTCATTTTCACCACATCTTTTTTTAATCATTTCATTTTTGTTAGTTCCATCCCTGACAGGTGGCGGGGCCATGGAGACAACGTTTATAAAAAGACATCCTCAATATATACCAAAGAAAGTCAATATTCTGTTAACAGCATTCAGACTCGCTGTCACATACAGAAAGTCAAGTCTCAACAAAAAGATTTGTTTTTCACGTCGATATTTATCGACTATAAGATGTCAGCAATACCTCACTACACAATTTCTTTATTTTGTTCTTTCTTTCTGTCTTTCTTTCTTGGTTTCATTCTTTCTCTCCTACCATTCGCCTACCCTCAACCTTTACTTTGTGCTTGTTGTGGTTACCTCACTGCACAGTTCCTTTCTTTCTTTCTTCCTTTTTTCTTCCTTTCTTCCTTCCCTCTCTTCTCTCCTACCATTCTCCTATTATCAGCCTTTACTTCGTGCTTGTTTTTGTTACCTCACTGCAGTTTCTTTCTTTCTTTCTTTCTTTCTTTCCTTCCTTCCTCTCTCTCCTACCATTCCCCTACCCTCAACCTTTACTTTGCGCTTGTTGTTACCTCACTGCAGTTTCTTTCTCTCTTTCTCTCTTTCTTTCTTTCTTTCTTTCTTTCTTTCTTTCTTTCTATCTCTCCTACCATTCTCCTACCTTCAACCTTTACTTCGCGCTTGTTGTTACCTCACTGCAGTTTCTTTCTCTCTCTCTTTCTTTCTTTCTTTCTTTCTTTCTTTCCTTCTCTCCTACCATTCTCCTACCTTCAACCTTTACTTTGCGCTTGTTGTTGTTACCTCACTGCAGTTTCTTTCTTTCTTTCTTTCTTTCTTTCTTTCTTTTTTCTTTCCTTCCTTCCTTCCTTCCTCTCTCTCCTACCATTCTCCTACCCTCAACCTTTACTTCGCGCTTGTTGTTACCTCACTACACAGCTTGTTGTTGTTACCTCACTGCAGTTTCTTTCTCCCTTTCTTTCTTTCTTTCTTTCTTTCTTTCTTTCTTTCTTCCTTCCTTCCTTCCTCTCTCTCCTACCATTCTCCTCCCCTCAGCCTTTACTTCGCGCTTGTTGTTACCTCACTACACAGTTTTTTTTCTTCCTTCCTTCCTTCCTTCCTTCCATCCTCCCTCCCTCCTACCCTCAACCTTCACCTGCGCTCGATGCTCCCCTCACTTCCCTCCTAACAGTATGTAAGCCGGGGACGGGACAAGTTCAGGACGTGTAGCGGAGCGTGTGCCTGCTCTGCCACTGAGGCGATGCTGCGGAGACGATGTAGCCCCCGGGCCACACAGAGACGTCAGGCCGGGGTGGAGAACAGCAAATAGCAACGCTGTAATTTAACAGACTGAGTCAAACGCCACTGCAATATGTGACCTTTACATAGCTGGTGGGCTAATACAGAAATGTAGAGCGAGCGAGAGAGAGAGAGAGGTGGATGGAAATAAAAGCGGGGGAGCGGACACACCCGGACGAACACACACACACACACACACGCACACATAGCCGTATTCGCGCATACGTTCGCATGTAAAATCAAGCATTGGTGCACGAGGATCTAATGCCGTTATGAGTGAAGCGGAAGATACTCACACACACACACACACACACACACACACACACACACACGCAAAAGCACACTTGCTGACCCTTCTGGTGACGCTACGTTAACACCATACACAAAATCAAAGTTTGTGTGTGCGTGTGTGTCAGCGTGTGTGTGTGCATGTGTCTGTGTGTGTGTGTGTGTGTGTGTGTGTGCGTGTGCTAAATCAGGCAGTTCTGCAGTGAAAGTGACTGTCAGACCAGACTATTGCAGGGATGTGCTGATAGAGAGGTTTTAGAGCTGCAGACTACCGCCTAAGGCCTAGAGGAACTCGGAGAAAGAGAGAGACACACAGAGAGAGAGAGAGTGAGAGAGGGGGTGGGGGGGTGGGGTGGGAGGTGGAGTGGCAAACCGAGGAAAGGAGGAGAAGCAACAGAGATAAAGAAAACAGGAATGCGGCAGAAAATAAACAAGGTTATAGAAATGGGGAGGGAGGCGACGAGCAAGGGATTTGAGAGAGGTGGGAACCAAGGTCAAGGCAGTGAAGCAGAGAGAGAGAGGAAAGAGGGAGAAAGGTGAGGAGAGATAGAAAGGAGGGACAGAGAGAGCGAGCGACAACGAGAAGAGAGAGGGAGGGCAGCGGTTAGAGAGTGAGACCCGTGCATGATAATTTCTTCATTAGGAAAGACCTTGACCGCAAATTTTCTCGCTACAATCCTGATCTCCTGACTCTCTCCCCTCCTCCTCTTCTTATCCCCCCCCTCTCTCCTTCCCTGCACACCTCTCCCCCTGCCCCCCCACCCCCCTCTGCTTACTTTTCTCTCTTTTTCTCCCTCTCCACGTCACAGCCCTCTCATTATAGAATCACTACTCAGCAACTCTCATGGTGTGAGAGAGAGAGCAAGAGAAAGAGAGAGGGAGAGAGGGAGAGAGAGAGAGAGAGAGAGAGAGAGAGAGAGCATGACTATCGTGTGACTTCGCTGTGTTCTGTCGTTCTCTTTCCTCTACAAGCCTTTACTACTGCACACGCACATAGAATCCCCTTCTCAACCGGGGGATTCAAGCGCCCTTAGCGTAAATGAGGAAAATAAATCCTTTCAAAGGAAAGCGAGAGCAAAAAAAAGAGGGATTTTCAACACACATGCACTTCGGCAAACAAATGTGAAATCAATAAGGAGTATCCTTGGATACGTAAAGAGTGCGCCATGAGCTGCATACAAAATAACACAGAGGAGATCTCTAGGTTAAAAAAGTGGAAAAATATGCTTTGAGTGAATAATTCGTTTAAAGCAGGACATGCACAGCAGTTAGTAGGAATGTAGGGCTTCACAATTCTGGCCCATTTTATATGAAGGAGTAGTTGATGGTCTATACCCTATATAGAGGGAAAGATTCAAAATATTCGGTATCAGACTGATACAAAACTCCGGCAGAAAATGCAATGTGACTTTGACTTTTGAGGAAAATGAGTAAAAAACGGAAAATCCCCCAGCTCCCACACCCGTCTACCCACACACACAGACACACACACGCACACACACACACACACACACACACACACACACACAGCAACAACAAAAACAACAACAACAAGTTAGAACACCAAAAATCTACAGTGCCAGTAGCCAGTACAAGCACAGTAGACATTTAAATACATACAGTCACATTCTCTTCTCCCACAGCGCACATTTCTCTCGGCAACCTTCAAACATTTATAAATGTGACGATATCGGCTCAGACAGAAAAGCCCAAGTATTCCCCCCTAAGGCGTGCAGAGACCATCCCTTTCAGCACCGCCACAGGGCCTGCAGCTAGGACCCAAACCCCTCCACTCGCTCCTGTGGGACAGCCGAACAGCCAAGTTGGCCCGCCCAAACTGAACATTCAGTAATACGCTTACCGCCTTTTTACACAAACACAGACACAGGCCCAAGAATGAAGCTCCCTACGCACATAGTCTCCCCCAGCTCATACGGAGCAAGCTCAAAACATATTTAACCCATTGATATTGTAAAAAAACCCAAAAGAACACATGCTCTTGCCCCTTGACTTTAAGATCACGTATGAGGGCGTTAATATCTATTATGTGCATATGTGACATTTGTATTTTTCCTTCCTTTAAATGTCAGGTTAAAAATGTAATGGCTTATCTTCATAACACCGGGTTTCAGGCTTTTTCATTTGCATAACATCCAGCGCTGGAGCAGCGAGGCTTTGACCGCGTTAAACTGCGGTCGGGTTTAAACAGCCAAATCTGCTGGGAAAAACCTGGATGGGTTAAAGTAAATGAATGTCACTCTCCCTTCTCTCAATAACTACCGCTGACGCACCCTGGAGGAACGCACTTCACCTCCAGCTGGTTTTGCGGGGACCTGCTCGGCGGCCGGCAGTACGAGGCTGTGCTTGTTTTGGGCAGCTCCCAGGCGAGGCTGTATGTATGTGTGTTACTCTGCCTTCTCCTGCAACTACTCCTGGAGGCCTTTTCTGTAAATAAGAGTGTGACCTTGGTTAACTCGTGTGATTAAATGGACACAGTGTAAAGGGAATTGAGTTTTATCTGTATCGTACAGTGCAATATCATCCAATAGATTTAGAAAATAGGGGTTTTGTCTTGACTACCAACCAACCTGGTGGAAACATTCCGCTGGCTTAGATCCATCTATTAACTCCTCGTGGGAAATTCCTTTTTTTTTCCAGGCCGCCGTGCTGAAACACACCGCGCTGCTCCTAGGTGTCCGTCTTTGGGAGCGGATCGATATGACTTATAATAGATCTGTTTAGTTGTGTTTCACAGCGCAGTCTATGCTGCTCTTGATCCCACATCCCACCGCTCACATAGCGTAGCACAAGATATGAGACACAGTTTGTTCCAAAACGCCAGGCATGCATTTTGGTGGAAAAACAACGCTTCCAAATTCTGCGCATTTTGGAAAATAAGGATTATTGCACCTTAAATATGCTGCAACCGTGCAAGAAAAGGGCTTCCGACAGTTA
>NW_027279634.1:50000-60000 GCF_046629955.1 Centroberyx affinis
GACTTTTACAGCAGACATGTAGTACTTTTTTTTCAGCCAAATCTCAGACTTAGAGTCCAGAAAGAAAGGCCGTCGATGTCGTTCATGCAGCAAAGGCTGTGTTGTTCAGACTCAGTTAATTGATCTCAACAAGATGAGATGTGGTGCGTCGGCACTGACTCAGCTTGGGAAGCACGTTAACAATGATTTGATTGGTTAGGCCACCCATCATGCGTTCCTGACAGTTTTCTTCCACGCACTGAGTCACAATGTCGGGGAAAAGCAGAAAAGTTTTAGTTTTAGTTTTTTTTTGTTTTAGAGGCATCTGGCTGGAATCCCCAAATGGAGCATTCAGCTGCTGGTCACTATAAATCACTATGGATCACCGTGGCGATATATCACTATAGTGGCTGGCTGTATAAAATGCAGCGTAGTGAGTTGAAAAACACATGCAAGATCTGACAGTTTTGTTTAGCACCCTATCATTTTAATTAGTGAGAGGACGATGGCGATGTCTTAAAATGCAAATGCGTGCGGCATGCATGAAAAGTGACAGAAATGTGTCTTCCTACCATGAAAGACTCACATGAAGGAGGCACGACTAGAGAGAGGTGGTGGTCTGTGGTGTGTTGTTTCTACTGTTTTCTACCGAGTTTTCTACTGTGAGTGAAAATTTGAGTTGCCTACTTTTAATTGTAACCTGAAAGTTGTTTTACTTGACTAATCTTTACTGTTGCAAATCCATTTCTCATGATGAACAGGAGAAAATACAGCGCTCATTCATTTCACAAACTTTTATGAGGCTGTGTTGAGTGTTGACAGGATGTTTACTAGACTGTGCAGAATACAGGACACATCCATCACTATTTTATTGAAATGACTCTGCACACTTTGTGAACCAGGCATTTTTCTTGATTAATTGAAATTGTACAACTAGACAGCAACAATGGGTGTGTGTGTGTGTATGTGTGTGTGTGTTAAATTGACAAGTTTTTGGTTTATTTAAAAGGGATTTCTTCCTGTGTCAATACAATCCAGAATGCATTTGATGTGTCCATTCCCATGGAGCATGTGGTCACTGGTGGTTTTAAATGGCTCTATTGGCTTATCAAATATTAAACAGCACATCACACCAATTACCCAGCTTTGCCTGACTTAGCAAAGCTCCCTGGTTGTGATTATTTATTATTGGTGCCGCTGCTTGCCCCCCTCCCTCTGAGGCACTTACTTAGCACCTCCACTAACTGCTTTGCTGGGGGAAACCCTGTATGCACACTGGCATCTACTGTTGACCACTGAGAACCTCCACTGGACTAGTAGAGTAATGGTAAAATTAGTTTTTTTTTTTTTTTTTGGGGGACATCTTTGGTGATAAACAGTCATTGCTGTGGTGTTTCTGCACTGCACTTCCCAGAGATAACTTCAATCAAACAGTGTGTCCAGTACTGTGACGTCTTTTTCCTTGGATTCTCTGTTGATGCAGTTTGAGTTTCTGTAGGTGGCCCTCTTTTCTTTGTCTGTTCAGCCATGGTGGCTATCACTGTGCATGCTAACTACCCAGTTCTTCTTCTGTTCATTCCAAAAAAAACTGCTGTTTCCACATAACATGGGTGCTTAGAACTGCAAATGTAAAGGCTTTCATGAACAGGATATACGTTGAATTACTATTGTGTGAATTAACATTGTGTTTTATCAGTCGGTGATAGAGAGTAGCAAAACGGAGATGTAATTATAGGAACATGTTGCAGATTTGTACTAAGGAATATGAGTTTCAAACTTCAAGGTTAAAGCTCATTCTGGTGTTTGAAAACCCTTAATTTGGCAGTGTTTCAAAACTCCACATATAGTATTTCAAAACATTTTGAGTGTTTCAGTAAATTAATGGACCAAATAATACATGCATGCTAAATGGTCTATGAATATAGCTAAAATTTGAGCACCTCAGTGTTTCAGCACACTTTATCTTTAACCACATTCTCATTCTCTTTCCTTCCTCCGCTTTCCTCCCCTTTCTCTTCCTTCTCTATCTTTTCTTTCTGTTATCTCACCTCTGACTTTTTGTACTCAATCCTTGTATCTCTCCTCTCTCTCTCTCTCTCTCTCTCTCTCTCTCTCTCTCTCTCTCTCCTCTGCCACCTCCCTCACTCTTTCATTTGAACTTGCTCTTCCTATCAGTCTCCAAATCTCTCACTATTTGCTCTCTTTGTCTTAAACAATAAATGTCTTCCTTATTCCGCCTCGGTCCTCTCTTCCCACTTTTCTTCATCTCTTTGACAGACGCAAGAGCAAACACACAAAGCTTTGCTGTCATTCACAGTTGTTGATTTTCTGATGATGAAGAGCAGGTTAATATCCTGCACTGACATGCACGACACTATGCCACAAGCACACATGCACGCACATGCACACACACACACACACACACACACACACACACACGCACACACACGCACACGCACGTCTTTAATTCATGCCATTAATTATATCAATCACATATTAAACAGCAACTCTTATCTTAGTGCATAATTACCAATTAACAATGAATGATTAACTGACAATTTACAGCACACGCTCAGTAGAGTGGAATCATGGGCAGAGACAGCACAACACAAAGACACATGGAAATTAGACATGATTTACGCCTGTTTATCTCAGTGTGTGTGCGTGGGCGTTTATATGTTCATGAACTCGTATGTGTGCGTTTCATGTGCTTGTGTGTGTGTGTGTGTGAGCGTGTGCATTTGTACGTATGTGCCTGATCGAGTGCCAGCTTAATCAGCTGAATTGGGTTTGTACCATCAGTGTGACTCCGACTCCCCACCTTTATGGAGATTTATCATTCCCGCATTGTGAACGCTGTCACGTTTTATCTAAGCACGCCTGCTCTATTAACGGAGATGGGAGCGAGGAGGGCCTTTCATGTCATTAGGAAAACATGATACGACAATGATTTAAGGCTTCATTGGAATTGTGCTTAATGCATTCAAAACCCAACAATGCACGGCTACTACATAATAAGGAGATGACATTACAACTTGTCTCTTTAACTGAAGGAGAAGCTGACAGCACCCTGATTTAGTAAGCCAAAGATAGCTTTGCGAACACCAATATACAGTGTTACAGCTCAACTTAACTTACTATCTTTCTTTTCTCTCATAGGCCTGCATATGTTTAGAAATCCCTGCTCTGCATCTCCTGCATTTGTACTGCATTTCTCCAGCATTATCTATTGGAGGAGTACTGTACAAAATTGCAGCAGTATAGTGCAGCATGTGTGCACAAAGTATACAAGGGCTTCTGTGATGGCTACATTTAAATACTGTAAGTACAATGCTGTGTGTGGGGGCAGTGGTGATGATTACTGCAGTGGTGGTAAAATAATTGAATCACACAGTAATTGGAGTAATTGGTCCGCTGTGTTGGAAGCACTTTGATGCTGAATGCCAGTATATTTTGCAACTAGACGGAGCAGTGTAGTATTGTAGTATTTTTGTGCGCTGCATATATTTACATATTCCTTCATGGATTTAGGATTGAGTTGAAATGGAGCCCAGGAGTTTCTGCCTCTGGTGAATTTAATTTGTTATGACAATTTCCCTGCTGTAGTAGACTGAATTATCTTGTGTGCGCGCCTGCCCACTTGCACATTCACCCTTGGAGACACTCCTCAGAGAAAATGCTCATTTTCAATCTTTAAATACACTGAAAGTTAGATAGATATGCACACACACACACACACAGACACACAAGCACACACACATACACGTGCACACACACCTCTATCTATCTGCAAACAGGGCAGGTGTGTGAGAACGGGTGTAGCGAGTCGCGTCTCCCCCTCTCGCTCTGCAGGAGATAACACACTCTCCTTTAGACTGTCTCAAGGACTCAAAAAGAGAGAGAGAGAGAGAGAGAGAGAGAGAGAGAGAGAGAGAGAAAGAGAGCGGCTGTCATACTAAAATATGTCTGTTGCAGAAGTCTGCCTTGTGATTGCGCTCTGAACAGTTCATAGTCATTTGTGGTCATTGTAAAAAGCATTTGGACACAGGAGGGTGTAGATAAGGTGTAAAGAAGATAGCTGTCTTGTCAACTACACCTATTGATGTGTCATACTGAGGCTCTTCAGCATTAACATTATATTCCAAACGACGGCCTGACTCGTTCAACATCGCCTCGGCAACAAGCGCCATACTGCTACCAACCAACACCATGTTAACAGTTTCTGATGTGAGTTTTGCAAAGGAGACACGTTTTAGTGTGACCCAGGCCTGGTTTCTTTTTTCAGTGGGCAGTCCACTCACCTTTAGCGCTATATATTTTATTCATTCCGACGGTTGGAAAGCAGAGATGGGAGCAAAGTAGAGAGGACACAGGAGAGAAAGTAGGTTCGGGGGGGGGGGGGGTTCAGTGCTATAGGCCAGCCGAGGTCCATGTGTGGCTCCAGATTTAACCACTCCACTATCGGGGCCACAGCGCAGGTCTGGTTTGTGAAAAGAAGACGAGCTCTCCTCCTCTCTCTCTCACGCTCTCTCCATCACCCTCTCTCTCTCTCCAAGGTCTTGTGCACACACTGTTAAACTGTCAGAGCACGCACACCTCTCTCTCAGGCGCGGAAACAAAGACAAACCATCCATTTGAAGTAACAGACAGCAACTCTGTGAGAGCAGCACCGCTCTACAAGTCGGAGGATCCGCCGCTATCTTCATTTCCCACTGTTCGGTCCCAGTGTTCGCACCGGAGCCAGCTAGAATACCATGAATAAGCTATTTATCATTAATATTATGTATTACCTCATTATTTCTCCCATTTGACTTGTTTAGCATCTCTTTAAAACCCACCTGCCACCATCACACTGCAAAAAAAATCCATCTTAACAAGTCTCATATACCTTCAAATTTTATTTTTCTTAAACCAGGAGCAAATTTCTGCCAGTGAGGTGAGACAACTGCACTTGTTTCCATAGCAGTTTCACTTGTTTTTGGAATTTTCTAGAAATGAGTGTCAGTATCTTCAGATTAAGGCAGATCACTGCACTACTATCAAGAAAATTACACTTGATACTACAAAATTCTTGAAACAAATTGATTTGCATTGGAAACAAGTGAAATTATCTAACCCCACTGGCAGATTTATTTTCACTTATTTTAAGAAGATTATGATTTTAGGACTCAATAATAGACTAAATGTGCCCCACTGTGCCTCTGTGTGTCTGTCTCTCTCTCTCTCTCTCTCTCTCTCACACACACACACACTTTATTGTACATATCTACACAAACACTCATGCATGAATACAGTAAGGAATGAACACACACAAACACACAAAGGCATGAAGGAATGAACACACACACACACACACCTCCCTGCATGGATTTAATTGCCTGTGTGTTTGTAATTAGAACTCTGCAGGAAGTAGAACGGAGCACCTGGGTGCCCTGCAGTGGAATAGACTCTGAATGAACTCTGTATGGTGGAACCTTTCTAATCTAGGAATAAAAGGTCGGACCTCTCCAACGCCTGGACAATTGAGATACTTTAAAACACCAGGGCAAATTGTATTTGAAATACACGCCCTATTTTTGCTGTTAAAATAGATTTACTTGCATAGTTCAACAAGGACATTCAAAAGATGGCACACAATTAACAGAATATGGTTTTATTGTTTGTTTGTTACGCCTATTTGGCAGATTGAACACATCACACATTCAGCATGTCACATTAGTAGGCAATTTATAGATAATAATTTAAAAGGCCTACTTATGGCAGTCATAACTAATACATAACACATTCATTGGCCTACATATGGCAGTCAAGTTATGCATGCTTTATAGGCCTTCATACACTCACTGCACAACGTTTTAAGAACACATATCCCCCCTTTTCAGAGCTCGTGTTTCAGTCTCAAGGCATAGTAAATATTTTTTCAAACTTTATCTTTTCTGCCTCTGCATTTTCACCTGGAAAAGTATGCGCTATAGCTTTCACCTGGATTCACCTGGCTAGTGCATTTCATGGAAAAAGCAGGTGCTCCCATTTTGCACATGGCAGTTTCAACTGTGTGAGCAATGGCAGGGAGTGATTCTGCAGTTTTGACTCAGTGGGAAGCTAATTCTACTATTGGCAAGGTAGGTGAGAGAAAAGTTGAGACCAGGTGGAGCGATTAGTTTAGTTTATGTATTTGTACTTTGATTAGACATAGAAGCAAAGTGAAGAAAAAAAAACAGAAAAAAGAGAAGAAATAAGAAGGAAGAAGAGGAAAAAATCCTGAAAAACAAAAACATTTCAGCTCACAGCCTATATATGGCATGTTTTTCTTTTTCTTTTTTTTTCTTTTTTCCGGAATGATGTATTTAAAAATATATGTCCTTCAATATATACCAGCTACACCGCAAATGATGTGAGTTTTATTCCATTCCATTTCATTCCATTTTGACAGTGAGAAAATAAAGTGGTATGGATTGGATTTAGTAAGAAACAAACACTATTACTTTGTTTACTGTCTCATTAGATGGCTATTATAGTGCCTAGCAGGAGATTTGCTTTCAACAAATAACCTACAGTATACATGTACTTTAAACTGTCTCTGCTACTACAACAGGAATAGTCCTAATCCACTTGGTGGGACGGTTGTGGTCATTATCAGGGGTTGTCAGATTTCCTAGGAGATGCTCATGAGGCATAATGAGGAGGCAAAGAATGCTCAATTTATTTTTTTAAACTATGCTTAAACTGGATTGGAGATGTACAGTTTTATAATTTTGTACACTAAGCATTCAAACCCAGTCTTTTTGAAAGTCCTTAGACTGGAGACTCAGTACTTGAAAGGCTGGCTGAACTGAAAGGAGTCAAGAGGAACCTAGCTCACTTAACAGTGCAGCTCCTCAACGTGGTACTATAGGTGTGTGTGTGTGTGTGTGTGTGTGTGTGTGCATCTCTGCAATGAGACAGATTTTGATCAAGATATCAGGGATCATTCAATTCTCCAGATATCTGAGAGAGAGAGAGAGAGAGAGAGAGAGAGAGAGAGAGAGAGAGAGAGAGAGAGAGAGAGAGAGAGAGAGAGACAGAGAGACTTCAAGTCTAACTAGAGAAGTGAAGGAGCGCAGCCCGCAGTGGGACCTAATAAGTTCCATTCCTGCATGGTGCCTGTCTGTATGTATTTCTTCAGCTGAACAGCACTCCACTCAACCATGTCAACCAGAACATGGCTGAAATTTTGTTCCTCTCAAAAGCTCTTCCCATATTTTGGATGTTGTTGCAAATACATTTAAATCATTTGTGACAGCATAAACATGCGGCAGAAAAAAAAAGCAACCAAAACACACTCAGAACTTTGAAATGTGCTTATCCATGTGATACTGAAAAATGGAAAATACTGTACACACTGTAGTGAGTAAGGTGAGTATACTATAATAAGATGCTCCATTGGTTTGTCAGCTGTAGTGGCAATATGTGGCAGAGGAGAGAGAGGCATAAACCGGCTGTAATTGAATAGCAGGACCCCAGTGGGAAGATGAAGGGTAACCATGCTATTAGACAGAATTAGCCACCCTCTCCCATAGGAGCACACTTTAAGACACCGCACACACACACGCTGGTGTGTGTATGTATGTGTGTGAGTGGGATATATGAGTGCAGCGGGCCTGTAATGTAGATGTCGGCGAATGAAGACACGTGCATGTGCAAGCATGTGTCTCTGTATTTGGCACACTAAAACCCCATTACATTATGGGAGTTGAATTTCATGCCTTCAACTTGATTTTAACGTCGCCGTTCATGGATAGCCTATCAATGAATAATAAGCATTCATAAATGAAAGTGTTGGATTTCGATGGAAGGAGCCAAGGTTGGATCCAGAGTGGGGTGGGGTTTGTTTGTGTGTGTGTGTGCGTGTGAAGGGGGGAGAGGGGTGGTAGAAAAAAAAGAAATTAAAGTAAAGAATGTTAAATGTCAAAGATAAAGAGGGTGATTGAGGATGAGAGGACTGAGTGAGTGTTGGAGGGAGGAAGGATGGAGAGAGAGAGGCATGGAGCCAAGGATAGTTTGGCGGGAGGTAAATTATTGCATTATTGAAGTCCGGTCAGGTGATTACCTCTGCATCTGCGTCACTGAGTGCCAAACGCTAATGGATGTGCGTGTCTGTGTGTGTGTGTGTGTGTGTGTGTGTGTGTGTGTGTGTGTGTGCCTACGTACGTTTGGCATGTACTAAAGTTGCCATCCTAAAATAGATTTTCTTTTACTTCCAGTAATAAAGGCCTATATTTAGCTCTAGCAGAAGGACAGTACAGTTTGTTGTGGCCAAGGATGGATGGATGGATGGATGGATGGATGGATTGTTTGGATGGGATGCATACCTGAATAGATTATTCAATGGATATATGAATGGACAGTCTGGAGGAATACTATCTGAATAAATGAGTAGAGTAGCTGTATGGCTGGATGAGGTCTGGTAACCACATTAATAAACAATACAGTGTAACTGCATTAAGGTCTGGTAGACATTCAGCACTGATTTGACAGGCACCTGTCCACAAGATAACTGGGAAATATGAACCACATGTGTAAAACATAATATTGATTTTTTTAAATATAGGTCCTCCTATGTCAAACTTTCCCTGGTAGTAACTTTGAAAAAAGACATCTCACAAGTTAGTAAGGCATTTTCATCAAATATGGTGATTTTCATGGGTTTTCTCTGTGTTTAAAGGATAATTCTGGCCACAGTGAATGTTAATCCCATTTTCCATTGTGTCCTCTGTCCCTCCTTACATGCTAGCATCAGAGAAACAGTTATCATGTGACATATTTCCTTACCTCTCAATGCCATTCACTTTCATTCAACTCCAGTATGTGTGTTGACAAATATAAACCATTAAAAAACATAATTTTGTGAATGAAAACGAATTCCTATTCAAATACATACATAGGTAAAAATGTAAACATTGGAACTAGGAAGTAGGCCAAACCGCAGCAGCATAGCTGTATCATTGGGACAATGTTGGATCCTGAAAACAGTAAAAAAAAAACCAAAAAAACGCCTCTCCAAATGCTACCTTGACTAGCTTGGCCAATTTCACCCAAAACTTTCACCACCATCTTTGCTTACATTTTTTTTTATATATTGTCCCGCCGTAGACGGCACTTCACACCAATTGCTAACATCCTCCACTGTTACATTCCACCTCATCTCAAACCTCTCAGCTGAGGAAGTGTTTTTCCGCCTCAAAATAGTTCCTGTAAAATGGATTAGAATAAGGTGCTAAGTTAGCAAGTTTTTCTTCTTTGACATGTAGATGCACAAATCACTTTTTGAAGATTAAGGATAAGGGCTGGCAGTGACCTATGCCATTTCTCTTAACTTTGAAGCTACTTAATGGGGGTTGTTGGGAGAAATTTAGTTCAGTTGGAGTTTAAACAGTTAAGAGCCTTCATGGATTAAAGGACTACACCAACTTTTTGGGAGTTTGGCCCATTGCTCCCCTTACCCAATATCTGATGGGAGGATTGGCACCAAAATCATGTCTGTCTCTGATAGATAGCTCTGTTCTGTGCGCATGCTTTAACATATCAGCGATATCACACCTTATAACCAATCCTGAAACTAAGGTGTGCTATAGGAGATTTCTTTGAGACATAATGATATAAACCAATATCCACACAGCAGCCATCTGATGAAGCCGATGAAGCAAGGGAGTAAAGTTAGTAAACTAGTAAACTTGCTACCTGCCTCTTCACTTGTCATTGTACCACACGTAATCTTCAGCTGGAGAAAGTTCTGTCAAAGCCAGACTGGTAACCGGTGACACTTCTGTGTAGGTACGGTTAGCTTAGATGTTAGCCTTTATGCATTTGCAATGTTTGTTCTTTATAGGCCTCTGCAGTGCAGTGGAGGGACAGAGGGAGAAGTGGCTTTGTTGTGAACTTGTTTACAATATGTTGCAGTTTCTGTTGCCCTGGTCAGAAAATGTTGCTTATTGCAGCATGTAATCATAGGTGATAAGCATTATCCAAAGTATGAAGATGA